>NC_045954.1:22829361-22861427 GCF_004382195.2 Drosophila sechellia
ACGGGACTTGGCTCCGCGGATAATAGGAATATACGCTTTTTAGATAATATCGTTGAAACAAAAGTCAAGTTTCTATTATATATAGAATAACAAATCGTTTCCATATATTATCGTTAATTTTTGGAGGCAGGCAAATATTAATTTATTACCTGCCGTATAGTTGGATTATTATATCGTTACGGTATAATACAAATATGGATTCTTATGAAAGAAATATAAAATTATATATTAAATGTGGAAATATTATCATATGCGCTTGGTTTTATGTTATATATTACCAGAGAGATATATGAAAAGAGATAAATTTTAAATTTATCTTCAAAATGCAAATGATTTAACTTAATATTTATATTGGTTAAACAAAAATTGTACATGTGTGGATACAATAATTATGTATGTTGGAAATAAAATGATATTTTATAATGAAATATGTATATATAAAAAGATAAAATTATAGAAACATATATATTACAATAATTATATGAAATTCTTGTTATATTGGTAAAACAAGTATAAATTAAAAATGAAAATAGGATTACGAATGCTATATAAAAATGGCCGTAATCGAATAGATTTTTTACTTATATTTATATATTTAAAATTTTACCCAAAGGCGAAATATTGAATTTTATTCAATATAATAAAAATCATGGAATTATATAAAGTGAAAAATCTATATATCTATTATATTGCTTATTTCGATTCAAAAAATATGAATGGAATATGAAGGAAAAACATTATTCTGGTTGATCCTGCCAGTAGTTATATGCTTGTCTCAAAGATTAAGCCATGCATGTCTAAGTACACACGAATTAAAAGTGAAACCGCAAAAGGCTCATTATATCAGTTATGGTTCCTTAGATCGTTAACAGTTACTTGGATAACTGTGGTAATTCTAGAGCTAAAACATGAACCTTATGGGACATGTGCTTTTATTAGGCTAAAACCAAGCGATCGCAAGATCGTTATATTGGTTGAACTCTAGATAACATGCAGATCGTATGGTCTTGTACCGACGACAGATCTTTCAAATGTCTGCCCTATCAACTTTTGATGGTAGTATCTAGGACTACCATGGTTGCAACGGGTAACGGGGAATCAGGGTTCGATTCCGGAGAGGGAGCTGGCTACCACATCTAAGGAAGGCAGCAGGCGCGTAAATTACCCACTCCCAGCTCGGGGAGGTAGTGACGAAAATAACAATACAGGACTCATATCCGAGGCCCTGTAATTGGAATGAGTACACTTTAAATCCTTTAACAAGGACCAATTGGAGGGCAAGTCTGGTGCCAGCAGCCGCGGTAATTCCAGCTCCAATAGCGTATATTAAAGTTGTTGCGGTTAAAACGTTCGTAGTTGAACTTGTGCTTCATACGGGTAGTACAACTTACAATTGTGGTTAGTACTATACCTTTATGTATGTAAGCGTATTACCGGTGGAGTTCTTATATGTGATTAAATACTTGTATTTTTCATATGTTCCTCTATTTAAAAACCTGCCACTAGTGCTCTTAAACGAGTGTATTGTGGGCCGGTACTATTACTTTGAACAAATTAGAGTGCTTAAAGCAGGCTTCAAATGCCTGATATTCTGTGCATGGGATAATGAAATAAGACCTCTGTTCTGCTTTCATTGGTTTTCAGATCAAGAGGTAATGATTAATAGAAGCAGTTTGGGGCATTAGTATTACGACGCGAGAGGTGAAATTCTTGGACCGTCGTAAGACTAACTTAAGCGAAAGCATTTGCCAAAGATGTTTCATTAATCAAGAACGAAAGTTAGAGGTTCGAAGGCGATCAGATACCGCCCTAGTTCTAACCATAAACGATGCCAGCTAGCAATTGGGTGTAGCTACTTTATGGCTCTCTCAGTCGCTTCCCGGGAAACCAAAGCTTTTGGGCTCCGGGGGAAGTATGGTTGCAAAGCTGAAACTTAAAGGAATGACGGAAGGGCACCACCAGGAGTGGAGCCTGCGGCTTAATTTGACTCAACACGGGAAAACTTACCAGGTCCGAACATAAGTGTGTAAGACAGATTGATAGCTCTTTCTCGAATCTATGGTGGTGGTGCATGGCCGTTCTTAGTTCGTGGAGTGATTTGTCTGGTTAATTCCGATAACGAACGAGACTCAAATATATTAAATAGATATCTTCAGGATTATGGTGCTGAAGCTTATGTAGCCTTCATTCATGGTGCAGTAAAATGTTTATTGTGTTTGAATGTGTTATGTAAGGGAGCCGTACCTGTTGGTTTGTCCCATTATAAGGACACTAGCTTCTTAAATGGACAATTGCGTCTAGCAATAATGAGATTGAGCAATAACAGGTCTGTATGCCCTTAGATTCCTGGGCGCACGCGCCGCTACAATGAAAGTATCAACGTGTATTTCCTAGACCGAGAGGTCCGGGTAAACCGCTGAACCACTTTCATGCTTGGATTGTGAACTGAAATGTTCACATGAACTTGGAATTCCCAGTAAGTGTGAGTCATTAACTCGCATTGATTACGTCCCTGCCCTTGTACACACCGCCTCGCTACTACCGATTGAATTATTTAGTGAGGTCTCCGGACGTGATCACTGTGACGCTTGCGTGTTACGGTTTTTCGGCAAAGTGACCGAACTTGATATTTAGAGGAAGTAAAAGTCGTAACAAGGTTCCGTAGGTGAACCTGCGGAAGGATCATTATTGTATAATATCCTTATCGTTAATAAATATTTGTTATAATACAAATAAATACAATTTACCAAAATAAAAATATTACAAAATGATTCCACGGAATCAAAAGTTAAAGTCAAAATAAAATGAAGATGGCTTTATTTTATATGTGGGGCTTGGCAACCTCATAAAAAGACTTTAACATTATTAATGTTGCTGTGCGTATTGTGGCAGTACTTACTACAACAACGGCGTTTCCTATAAAAACAAATCTCGAAAATGGAAATCGAAGAAACTAAACTAAATTCGAAAGTAGAAGTCGAATTAAAATAAAAATAATTTGAATGTGTGGTAATCAAAATAAGTGTGTGTGTATATGGACCATAATATACACGCGTTGCGAATATGTATTGTTCATCTATGTTATGAGCATACGTTGGCTAATGCAACAACCTAAAATATACAATGTTTGTACCTGTCATCCATCAGGTTAATGTTTTATATAAATTTTGCAGTATGTGTCACCCAAAATAGCAAACCATAACCAGATTATTATGATACATAATGCTTATATGAAACTAAGACATTTCGCAACATTTATTTTAGGTATAAAAATAAATTTATTGAAGGAATGATATATGCCAGTAAAATGGTGTATTTTTAATTTCTTTCAATAAAAACAATATTGACATTATATAAAATTGAATTATAAAACTCTAAGCGGTGGATCACTCGGCTCATGGGTCGATGAAGAACGCAGCAAACTGTGCGTCATCGTGTGAACTGCAGGACACATGAACATCGACATTTTGAACGCATATCGCAGTCCATGCTGTTATGTACTTTAATTAATTTATAGTGCTGCTTGGACTACATATGGTTGAGGGTGTAAGACTATGCTAATTAAGTTGTTTATAAATTTTTATAAGCATATGGTATATTATTGGATTAAATAATGATTTTATTCATAATATTAAAAAGAAATGAAAAACATTATCTCACATTTGAATGTGAAAAACGAAGAGAAATATTTTCTTTTTCAATCAAATAATACTGAGAAATGTCTAGCATAAAAAATTGAAATATTTTTCATCTAGAATTGTCTCTTATTAATGATTCGGAAAAAGAAAAATCTTGGTTTGTTATTATTCTTCGTTGGTTCGTTAAATGGATAAAAATGACTTTGCTTACAAGAACTATTGGAACTATTTATACGAATTAATGATTGTTTATCATTTATATATAAAGAATTTATGGCAAAATATAGTTATATATACAACCTCAACTCATATGGGACTACCCCTGAATTTAAGCATATTAATTAGGGGAGGAAAAGAAACTAACAAGATTTTCTAGTAGCGGCGGAGCGAAAAGAAAACAGTCAGCACTAAGTCACTTGTCTATATGGCAAATGTGAGATGCAGTGTATGGAGCGTCAATATCTAGTATGAGAAATTAATGATTTAAGTCCTTCTTAAATGAGGCCATTTACCCATAGAGGTGCCAGGCCCGTATAACGTTAATGATGCTAGATGATGTTCCAAAGAGTCGTGTGCTTGATAGTGCAGCACTAAGTGGTGGTAAATCCATCTAAACTAATATACCAGAGACCGGATAGTAACAAGTACCGTGAGGGAAAGTTGAAAAGAACTCTGAATAGAGAGTTAACAGTACGTAAACGCTTAAGGTTAAGCCCGATGAACCTGAATACCGTATGGAAATTCATCATTAAAATTGTAATATTAAATAATATTAAAATAATGTGCATTTTTTCCATATAAGGACATTGAACTATTAGCATATCCCAAATTATCATAAAAATAACTATAGTTATTCCAATAATTGCTTGCATTTAACACAGAATAAATGTTATTAATTGAAAAGTGCTGATAGATTATATATTACAGAGCGTTAATTTTCGGAATTATATAATGCATAATATCATTGATTTTGTGTTTATTATATGCTCTTGTATGATAACAATGCGAAAGATTCAGGATACCTCGGGACCCGTCTTGAAACACGGACCAAGGAGTCTAACATATGTGCAAGTTATGGGAGTAAACCTAATAGCGTAATAACTGACTAATAATGGATTAGTTTTTAGCTATTATAGCTAATTAACACAATCCCGGGCGTCTATATAGTTATGTATAATGTATATATTATTTATGCCTCAACTGGAACGTACCTTGAGCATATATGCGTGACCCGAAAGATGGTGACTATACTGATCAGGTTGAAGTCAGGGAAACCTGATGGAAGACCGAAACAGTTCTGACGTGCAAATCGATTGTCAGAATTGAGTATAGGGGCGAAAGACCAATCGAACCATCTAGTAGCTGGTTCCTTCCGAAGTTTCCCTCAGGATAGCTGGTGCATTTTAATATTATATAAATAATCTTATCTGGTAAAGCGAATGATTAGAGGCCTTAGGGTCGAAACGATCTTAACCTATTCTCAAACTTTAAATGGGTAAGAACCTTAACTTTCTTGATATGAAGTTCAAGGTTATGATATAATGTGCCCAGTGGGCCACTTTGGTAAGCAGAACTGGCGCTGTGGGATGAACCAAACGTAATGTTACGGTGCCCAAATTAACAACTCATGCAGATACCATGAAAGGCGTTGGTTGCTTAAACAGCAGGACGGTGATCATGGAAGTCGAAATCCGCTAAGGAGTGTGTAACAACTCACCTGCCGAAGCAACTAGCCCTTAAAATGGATGGCGCTTAAGTTGTATACCTATACATTACCGCTAAAGTAGATGATTTATATTACTTGTGATATAAATTTTGAAACTTTAGTGAGTAGGAAGGTACAATGGTATGCGTAGAAGTGTTTGGCGTAAGCCTGCATGGAGCTGCCATTGGTACAGATCTTGGTGGTAGTAGCAAATAATCGAATGAGACCTTGGAGGACTGAAGTGGAGAAGGTTTCGTGTGAACAGTGGTTGATCACGAGTTAGTCGGTCCTAAGTTCAAGGCGAAAGCCGAAAATTTTCAAGTAAAACAAAAATGCCTAACTATATAAACAAAGCGAATATAATACACTTGAATAATTTGAACGAAAGGGAATACGGTTCCAATTCCGTAACCTGTTGAGTATCCGTTTGTTATTAAATATGGGCCTCGTGCTCATCCTGGCAACAGGAACGACCATAAAGAAGCCGTCGAGAGATATCGGAAGAGTTTTCTTTTCTGTTTTATAGCCGTACTACCATGGAAGTCTTTCGCAGAGAGATATGGTAGATGGGCTAGAAGAGCATGACATATACTGTTGTGTCGATATTTTCTCCTCGGACCTTGAAAATTTATGGTGGGGACACGCAAACTTCTCAACAGGCCGTACCAATATCCGCAGCTGGTCTCCAAGGTGAAGAGTCTCTAGTCGATAGAATAATGTAGGTAAGGGAAGTCGGCAAATTAGATCCGTAACTTCGGGATAAGGATTGGCTCTGAAGATTGAGATAGTCGGGCTTGATTGGGAAACAATAACATGGTTTATGTGCTCGTTCTGGGTAAATAGAGTTTCTAGCATTTATGTTAGTTACTTGTTCCCCGGATAGTTTAGTTACGTAGCCAATTGTGGAACTTTCTTGCTAAAATTTTTAAGAATACTATTTGGGTTAAACCAATTAGTTCTTATCAATTATAACGATTATCAATTAACAATCAATTCAGAACTGGCACGGACTTGGGGAATCCGACTGTCTAATTAAAACAAAGCATTGTGATGGCCCTAGCGGGTGTTGACACAATGTGATTTCTGCCCAGTGCTCTGAATGTCAAAGTGAAGAAATTCAAGTAAGCGCGGGTCAACGCGGAGTAACTATGACTCTCTTAAGGGGATCAGGGGTAATTGCGAGCAGAGGGGAGTATTTTTCTGTAATTCGTAAGTCATATCATATGGTGTGCGGAAGGGGAATTTTACTCTGTAACTCACAAGTCTCTCCTTTACTCAAGTCGACTCAAAACCTCCTCGTGGTGGTCCCCGGTAATGCTAAACTTGTTTAGCAGCTAATTTGAGCGGCAAAACTTTTCCGATGGGTTGGTTCCCCAGAGGAAATTTATTCATATTGGAACTACAAATAGAAATAACGAGCCTCGGAGCAATTTACGCAATCTGATGACGACCCGACCCTCCGTGGACATCTTCCCGGAGGACCAATATGAACCAAACGCAGCGGCTACTCTATCTAGGGTACCCTGCACAGTATGTGGCCGGTCCTTTAACAGCAAGAGAGGACTCGGTGTTCACATGCGATCTCGGCACCCAGACGAACTTGATGAAGAACGTCGACGTGTCGATATAAAGGCAAGATGGAGTGAGGAAGAGAAGTGGATGATGGCGAGAAAGGAGGTTGAGCTCACAGCAAATGGACATAAACACATAAACAAGCAACTAGCGGTGTATTTTGCAAACCGCAGCGTCGAAGCCATCAAAAAGCTAAGACAAAGGGGCGATTATAAGGAGAAAATAGAGCAGATAAGAAGGCAATCAGCTCTCGTCCCGGAAGTTGCAAATCTAACCATAAGGCGCCGCCCTAGTAGAAGTGAGCAAAACCACCAAGTAACAACATCAGAAACAACTCCAATCACACCCTTCGAACAGTCGAACAGGGAAATTTTGCGGACACTGCGTGGGTATAGCCCCGTAGAATGCCATTCCAAATGGAGAGCCCAAGAGCTACAAACGATCATTGACAGGGCAGAGCTCGAGGGAAAGGAAACCACTCTCCAATGCTTATCGCTATATCTCCTAGGAATTTTTCCGGCACAGGGTGTACGTCACACTCTGACGAGACCTCCTCGGAGGCCTCGAAATAGGAGAGAAAGCAGAAGGCAGCAGTATGCTGTCGTCCAGCGTAACTGGGATAAGCATAAAGGAAGATGCATCAAGTCCTTGCTAAATGGAACTGATGAGTCGTAATGCCAAGCCAAGAAGTAATGGTTCCTTACTGGAGAGAAGTAATGACTCAGCCTAGCCCAAGCTCTTGCAGTAGAGAAGTGATACAAATGGATCACTCGCTTGAGAGGGTTTGGTCTGCTATTACAGAGCACGACCTTCGGGCATCAAGAATCTCATTATCTTCATCTCCGGGGCCTGACGGGATAACTCCAAAAACAGCCAGGGAGGTGCCGTCAGGTATTATGTTACGAATAATGAACCTAATTCTATGGTGCGGCAATCTACCACACTCTATCCGACTGGCCAGAACCGTCTTCATCCCGAAGACGGTGACGGCGAAGCGACCGCAAGACTTTCGTCCAATATCGGTGCCTTCAGTCCTGGTAAGACAGCTAAATGCAATATTGGCAACCCGGTTGAACTCATCAATCAATTGGGACCCGCGCCAGCGGGGCTTCTTACCTACCGACGGATGTGCCGATAACGCGACGATAGTTGACTTAGTCTTGAGGCATAGCCATAAGCACTTTAGATCTTGCTACATTGCAAATTTAGATGTAAGCAAGGCATTCGATTCTTTATCGCATGCATCTATATATGACACCTTACGTGCTTATGGTGCGCCAAAGGGCTTCGTTGACTACGTACAGAATACGTACGAGGGTGGCGGTACCAGTCTCAATGGGGACGGTTGGAGTTCAGAGGAATTCGTCCCTGCTAGAGGAGTGAAGCAGGGTGACCCTTTGTCTCCTATTCTATTTAACTTGGTAATGGACAGGTTACTTAGAAACCTACCCAGCGAAATTGGTGCCAGAGTCGGAAATGCCATTACTAACGCGGCCGCGTTTGCAGATGATTTGGTACTATTTGCTGAAACTCGAATGGGACTTCAAGTATTGTTGGACAGAACGTTGGATTTTCTATCTCTCGTCGGCCTCAAACTTAATGCCGACAAATGTTTTACCGTTGGCATTAAGGGCCAGCCGAAACAGAAGTGTACCGTGCTAGAGGCACAGAGCTTTTACGTAGGCTCAAGGGAGATTCCATCATTGAAGCGAACGGACGAGTGGAAGTACTTAGGCATCAACTTCACTGCAACCGGGAGGGTTCGATGCAATCCGGCCGAGGACATTGGTCCGAAGCTACAAAGATTGACAAAGGCCCCCCTCAAACCACAACAGAGGATGTTCGCCCTTAGGACTGTCCTTATCCCACAGCTCTATCACAAGTTAGCCCTTGGGAGTGTGGCGATAGGCGTCCTACGAAAAACTGACAAACTAATACGATACTATGTGCGAAGATGGCTAAATCTTCCGCTGGATATACCGATAGCATTCATTCACGCACCCCCAAAAAGTGGAGGTCTCGGAATTCCATCACTTAGATGGGTAGCTCCAATGTTAAGGCTAAGACGTTTGAGTAATATTAAATGGCCTCACCTCACGCAAAACGAGGTAGCCAGCTCTTTCCTCGAAGCAGAAAAACAACGGGCCCGAGATAGATTATTAGCAGAACAAAATGAATTGTTATCGCGTCCGGCAATAGAAAAATATTGGGCGAACAAATTGTACCTCTCAGTTGATGGTAGCGGACTCCGTGAAGCAGGCCATTGGGGCCCGCAACACGGGTGGGTTAATCAACCCACGCGTTTACTAACAGGAAAGGAATATATAGACGGTATTCGTCTGCGGATAAATGCCCTACCCACGAAGTCTCGTACTACAAGGGGAAGGCACGAATTGGAACGACAGTGTCGTGCAGGATGTGACGCTCCCGAAACAACAAACCATATTATGCAAAAATGTTACCGATCGCATGGGAGGCGCATAGCTAGACACAACTGCGTAGTAAATCGAATCAAGCGGGGACTTGAGGAGAGAGGCTGCGTAGTCATTGTTGAACCAAGTCTGCAGTGCGAATCCGGTCTTAATAAACCAGACCTGGTGGCACTACGACAAAATCACATTGATGTGATCGACATACAAATTGTGACAGACGGACACTCTATGGATGATGCACACCAGCGCAAAATCAATAGATACGACAGACCGGACATACGAACTGAGTTGCGTCGCAGATTCGAAGCCGCAGGTGACATTGAATTCCATTCTGCCACCCTGAACTGGAGGGGGATCTGGAGTGGTCAATCCGTTAAAAGATTGATAGCGAAGGGTCTCCTCAGCAAATATGATAGTCATATCATTAGCGTCCAGGTTATGAGAGGCAGTCTCGGTTGTTTTAAACAGTTCATGTACCTGAGCGGGTTTTCCCGAGATTGGACTTAGCTAAAACGTTTGGTTCAAAACATTTGCTTGCTGTCTTGGCATAACATCAATAAAGGCATAAACATCGCAAATAATGGTAATATATAAATTGGCTATGAGGATGGTTTTAGTACGTAGGCGTTGCGGAACTTCGGTTCAGATAGAGCAATGAATCGTGCATGCTAGGAAACTGAAGTGTTGACAGACCTAGTATCTTTCGATAGATTTCCATACCTCCGCGATCAAAAAAAAAAAAAAAAATAGCCAAATGCCTCGTCATCTAATTAGTGACGCGCATGAATGGATTAACGAGATTCCTACTGTCCCTATCTACTATCTAGCGAAACCACAGCCAAGGGAACGGGCTTGGAATAATTAGCGGGGAAAGAAGACCCTTTTGAGCTTGACTCTAATCTGGCAGTGTAAGGAGACATAAGAGGTGTAGAATAAGTGGGAGATATTAGACCTCGGTTTGGTATCGTCAATGAAATACCACTACTCTTATTGTTTCCTTACTTACTTGATTAAATGGAACGTGTATCATTTCCTAGCCATTATACGGATATATTTATTATATCTTATGGTATTGGGTTTTGATGCAAGCTTCTTGATCAAAGTATCACGAGTTTGTTATATAATCGCAAACAAATTCTTTAATAAAACGATGCATTTATGTATTTTTGATTTGAAAATTTGGTATAACTCCAATTACTCAGGTATGATCCAATTCAAGGACATTGCCAGGTAGGGAGTTTGACTGGGGCGGTACATCTCTCAAATAATAACGGAGGTGTCCCAAGGCCAGCTCAGTGCGGACAGAAACCACACATAGAGCAAAAGGGCAAATGCTGACTTGATCTCGGTGTTCAGTACACACAGGGACAGCAAAAGCTCGGCCTATCGATCCTTTTGGTTTAAAGAGTTTTTAACAAGAGGTGTCAGAAAAGTTACCATAGGGATAACTGGCTTGTGGCGGCCAAGCGTTCATAGCGACGTCGCTTTTTGATCCTTCGATGTCGGCTCTTCCTATCATTGTGAAGCAAAATTCACCAAGCGTTGGATTGTTCACCCATGCAAGGGAACGTGAGCTGGGTTTAGACCGTCGTGAGACAGGTTAGTTTTACCCTACTAATGACAAAACGTTGTTGCGACAGCATTCCTGCGTAGTACGAGAGGAACCGCAGGTACGGACCAATGGCACAATACTTGTTCGAGCGAACAGTGGTATGACGCTACGTCCGTTGGATTATGCCTGAACGCCTCTAAGGTCGTATCCGTGCTGGACTGCAATGATAAATAAGGGGCAATTTGCATTGTATGGCTTCTAAACCATTTAAAGTTTATAATTTATTTTATAAACGACAATGGATGTGATGCCAATGTAATTTGTAACATAGTAAATTAGGAGGATCTTCGATCACCTGATGCCGCGCTAGTTACATATAAAAGCATTATTTAATACAATGACAAAGCCTAGAATCAATTGTAAACGACTTTTGTAACAGGCAAGGTGTTGTAAGTGGTTGAGCAGCTGCCATACTGCGATCCACTGAAGCTTATCCTTTGCTTGATGATTCGATAAATAAATGATTTTTTCCTGTAGCCAAACACCTCGTCATCAATTTAGTTTTTTTTTTTTTTTTTTTTTTTTTTAGCGTGCGTTTATTTATTTAAAATCTGTCCTAGTGGACAATAATTAAATGGTTTTGCGGGGGAACATTAGCTTAAGGGATACTATTGTACATGTATTTGTGGCGGGTTTTATATGTGTTGTCTATTGTTGTGGAAGATCGAGAGGGTGTCTCCTCATGAGACGTCTGCTTGTTTGGCTATTGTCTAACAGGTTGGTGGCGAGGTGGTTAGGGTGGTTTTCGAGCCTTTTCAGGTATCTCTCGCTGAGCCTGGAGATTTCATCAGCGACTTGTGGGATTCCAAGTTCCCTATGTATGGCGACATTCTCGTGGTAGGGATGCGCATTACAGGCAATTCTCAAGCACCTATTCTGGAACCGCTGTATACGCAGGCGATTCGTGTGGCTTGCCGTGCCCCATAGCTGTATCCCGTAGGTCCAGATGGGCTTGATAATTGCCTTGTACACCAGGATTTTGTGGTTCTGCCTTAGCTTGGACCCTCTCCCAATAAGCCAATGCATCTGCCTCAGACGCGCATCGGCCTGTATGCGTTTGCTGACGATGTGGGGACGCCAAGTGAGCCTGCGGTCCAGGGTAAGTCCTAGGTACTTGGGTGCGGGTGCGTTGGGAATGATGACTCCGTTTAGCGTGACCGGTGGGCAGTCTCCTCTCCTTAGTGCAAATGTTGTTTGGGTAGATTTTTCCGCGTTCACTACGATGTTCCACCTGCTGAGCCAGGGATGTAGCGCGTCCATTTGCCTTTGGATTGTTTCGGAGGCTTCTCGTGGGTCGGATGAGGAGGCGAGGAAAGCCGTGTCATCTGCATAAGTCGCTATAGTTAGGTTCCTGGAGGGGATTATGGGAAGGTCTGCGGTGTAAAGGGTGTACAGTATTGGTCCGAGCACACTGCCTTGCGGAACTCCAGCTCTGATCATTCTGGGTAGGCTTATTGCACTTCCGCATCTGACTTGGAATGCTCTTCCCTCAGTGTAGGATTTGAGGAGGGTAAAATGGGGGCTTGGGAGGTAGGATTTGAGTTTATGGAGGAGTCCAGGATGCCAAACTCTGTCGAATGCCTGCTTCACGTCGAGCATTACAGCGCAGCAGTATTTCTTTTGCTCGAATGCCTCGAGGATCCGTTCGACTAGCCGGTGGCATTGCTCTGGTGTTCCGTGGGAGCGCCTGAAGCCAAACTGGTGATCGGGGATCAAACCAGCCTCATCCAGTACTGGCAATACTCTGCGCAAAAATACTCTTTCGAGTATTTTGGAGAGGATTGCCAGCAAACTAATCGGACGATAGGAGGCGAGATTGGCTTCAGGCTTACCAGGCTTGAGGAGGACAATAACCTCTGCTCTTTTCCACTCCTCCGGGAAGTACCCTAGCCGGAAGCAGCTGTTGTAAATGCTGGCCAGCATTTGTGTGCAGCGGGATGGGAGCATTTTTAGGGCCGCCGCATCTATACGATCCAGGCCTGGAGATTTGTTGTTCTTCAGTAGAGCAATCTCCTGCGCAACTTCCTCAGGGTCGACTGGTTCCAACGGGGGACCGGGAGAGCTTGGGCTATTGAGAAACCGGGCTGTTTCAGCATGTTCTTCGGCAGTGCAGCAGTCGAACGGAGAGAAGGCGTTGTAAAGGTGTTCGGCGAAAGCTTCTGCTCTTTCAGCATCCGAAAGGCACCAGGATCCATCTGCTTTGCGCACTGCGGAAACCTTTTTGGCTGGTCGTTTAATGTGGCGGGTGACGTTCCACAGATTGTGGTCTGGGTCCCCGGGAGAGAGTTCCTCGAGGAATCTGAGGAAGGAGTCCTGGCGTAGGCTGGAGATCTTGTCCTTCAACTCCTTTGTGGCGTGATTGAGCGCTGTTTTGTCTCTTGGATTGCGCGTCAAGAACCAAACTCTCCTGAGACGCCTCTTCTCAGTCACGAGTGCCGCAATTTCCGGGGACCAGAGGTGGAGGTCCCTGCTAGGTGTTCTCGCAGTCTTTGGTGGCGGTGGGCTTGCGAATTCCGCAGCGTTTTGCATCTGCCTGGTGAGATTCCCGATAGCTTCATCAATGTTCCTGGGTGTGTTGAGGATGGGGTTCGGATTGACGGTGGAGAGCATCCAGGACGCGAACTTGGCGGCGTCGGTATATTTTCCAGTGAGCCTTCTGAGCGGGGTTTTCCTGAGGACTGGCGTGTTGATTAGCACGTTTATTGCACAGTGGTCTGACAGGAGATCAGCATTTGTTGTGCAGCTGATCTTCGCATGCCCTATGCCTTTCGACACAGCAAAGTCCAGTAGGTCTGGAGTCTTGAGGGGATTCGTTGGCCAGTGAGTGGGCTCGCCAGTGGAGTGGCAGTCCAGTCGGTGGCGTTGCAGGTACCCAAACAGAGTTTTCCCTTTGGGGTTGTTGGCGCGCGATCCCCACCAAGAATGTTTGGCGTTATAATCTCCAGCTGCTATGAAGCGGGGCCCAAAATGCTCGAAGAACTCACTGAGGTGAGATGCTGTTATGCGGTATCTGGGGGGAAAGTAGACCGCTCCAATGTCTAAATCTCCTTGCGGGCTGACAATCCTGATGACAGGACATTGTGCCCAGTCTTGCTGAAACGCGGGCAGCTCTAGGTATTGAATACCGCTCCTGATGAGGATGGCTGCTCCACCGCGTGCTCTGCCAGAAGGATGGTCTGCATGGATGAGGTCATATCCGCTGATATTAAAGTGGGATCTGGGGGAGAAGTGGGTTTCGGCTACGAGTAGGATATCGATCTGGTGGGTCTTCAGATGGTGCTCGACTATGGCCTTGCTGTTCTGCAGGCCGTTCGCATTCCAGACGACTAGGTGGAGCTTTAGTTGCATGACTTGCTGTTGAGAATGGTGGCCACCAGCTGTGTCATCTGGGTGAACATGCGCTCCATCATCCTTTCCATCATTCCTTCCATGCGAGCGAACATCGCTTCTATCTGACCGGAGTGTGGGGTTTCTGTTTGGGTTTGGACTGGGGTTGTGGGATTCTGCGGTGCTGCGTGCACTCCGTTGAGGGCGTCTCGGTAGCTCCTGCCAGAGGTGACGTTTGGTGATGCCACGGGCGGCGCCTTGTTAGCATTAGCGACGGGCCTTGTTTTCGGAGCAGCGAGTGCTTTGGCCCTTTTGTATGCAGGGCATCCCTTGAAAGACGCAGGATGGTCCGCCTGGCAGTGGAAGCAGCACGCTTTGTCGTCCTCCCTCTTCTCACATGCCCTCGATTCGTGAGGGCCTCCACACTTTACACATCGGTATTCCAGGAAGCAGTAACGCTGTGTATGACCGAATCCTTGGCACCTGAAGCATTGAGGCACGTCGTTGAACTTCTGCGGCGGTTCAATGGTTACTACCGACCTGCAGATCCGCTTGACTTGGTAGACGTCTTTGTTGTTGCTGGAAGGCTCCAGGTTGGCGAAGAATATTCCCAGCGGTTCTTTAGTTCTTCTGCCAATGGGATTGTGCAGATCTCTAACAGCGTGCCCTTGTCTGCGAAGGTCTTCAATGATTTCCTCACGATCGGTGGAGTGGTGGAGTCCTTTGATGACAACCTTGTATGCACGTTCATCTTTCGGCTGGAAAGTCCGATGCCTCTTGTTTTGGGCCACAAGTTGGAGACGCAGAGCTGTATAGGACTCTTTGTCCGGCATCATGACACGTACGTTGTTGCCATTCACGGTCTTGTAGGTAAAATTGTTCTTCGGGCCTACAAGAGTCGTGATCATCTTGACGAGTGCCGAGATGTTGGTCACATCGGGGATAAAAATCGGAGGTGGCTTGATGGTCTTCGGGGTGGGCTTTGGTTTCTCGGGGGTCTTGGGCTTGGAATCGTCTTTAGGTCCGGGTTCGTCATCAGAGCTCTCTTGGTCGTACTCGTCTTCTTCGGTCGAGAGTAAAGCGAAGGCGTTGTTGGCGAGCTTCTTGCGCAGAGCTGCGCTAGTGCTTGGCTTATCTTCCAGCTCCTCTCCCTGTGCTTTCTTTGCCGGTTTTCGCTTTATCTCGCCCGGCTCTGTATGCGAGGTGCTTCCCTCGCTGCTGGAGCTGCTCTTGCGTGTTCTCAGAGCCTTTTTGCGTGGTGTTGTTCCAAGCTTGTGGGTGCGCGGGGGGCCTGCCAGTCCATCTTCTCCAAAGTTGATAAGGAGTGAGGAGGGGGGGGGGGGGGAAGCTGGGCACCGTAAGCCGGTGAGCCAGGCAGCACGTGGCTGCTGCTTTGCAATTATACCGCTGCTTCGAGCACTGGGTTTTTTGCGCTGATAACACGCACACTCGGGTGTGCGATGGTGTTAGTGCGAACTACCGTTAGGTACGTTGGCTGGGCCAATCAAAACGCGCGACAAGATCACGCGACGCGAAGTGGCTGGGCACAAGTAACGGGACTTACAACTGTGAACAATTTGCTAACAATTTGCTAACAATTTGCTGTCGATCCGCAGGCACGTCTGCACTCGTCGAGTGTTCGATCGCGACTCTCATCAATTTAGTGACGCATATGATATTGTCCCTATCATATAATTAATATAAAGACTTTAATGGATTGTGTCAAGTTGCCAAACACCTCGTCATCAATTTAGTGACGCATATGATATTGTCCCTATCATATAATTAATATAAAGACTTTAATGAATTGTGTCAAGTTGCCAAACACCTCGTCATCAATTTAGTGACGCATATGATATTGTCCCTATCATATAATTTTTGATATAAAGACTTTAAAGAATTGTATCAAGTTGCCAAACACCTCGTCATCAATTTAGTGACGCATATGATATTGTCCCTATCATATAATTAATATACAGACTTTAATGAATTGTGTCAAGTTGCCAAACACCTCGTCATCAATTTAGTGACGCATATGATATTGTCCTTATCATATAATTTTTGATATAAAGACTTTAAAGAATTGAATCAAGTTGCCAAACACCTCGTCATCAATTTAGTGACGCATATGATATTGTCCCTATCATATAATTAATATAAAGACTTTAATGGATTGTGTCAAGTTGCCAAACACCTCGTCATCAATTTAGTGACGCATATGATATTGTCCCTATCATATAATTAATATAAAGACTTTAATGAATTGTGTCAAGTTGCCAAACACCTCGTCATCAATTTAGTGACGCATATGATATTGTCCTTATCATATAATTTTTGATATAAAGACTTTAAAGAATTGTATCAAGTTGCCAAACACCTCGTCATCAATTTAGTGACGCATATGATATTGTCCCTATCATATAATTAATATAAAGACTTTAATGGATTGTGTCAAGTTGCCAAACACCTCGTCATCAATTTAGTGACGCATATGATATTGTCCTTATCATATAATTTTTGATATAAAGACTTTAAAGAATTGTATCAAGTTGCCAAACACCTCGTCATCAATTTAGTGACGCATATGATATTGTCCCTATCATATAATTAATATACAGACTTTAATGAATTGTGTCAAGTTGCCAAACACCTCGTCATCAATTTAGTGACGCATATGATATTGTCCCTATCATATAATTTTTGATATATAGACTTTAAAGAATTGTATCAAGTTGCCAAACACCTCGTCATCAATTTAGTGACGCATATGATATTGTCCCTATCATATAATTAATATAAAGACTTTAATGGATTGTGTCAAGTTGCCAAACACCTCGTCATCAATTTAGTGACGCATATGATATTGTCCTTATTATATAATTTTTGATATAAAGACTTTAAAGAATTGTATCAAGTTGCCAAACACCTCGTCATCAATTTAGTGACGCATATGATATTGTCCCTATCATATAATTAATATACAGACTCTAATGAATTGTGTCAAGTTGCCAAACACCTCGTCATCAATTTAGTGACGCATATGATATTGTCCCTATCATATAATTTTTGATATAAAGACTTTAAAGAATTGTATCAAGTTGCCAAACACCTCGTCATCAATTTAGTGACGCATATGATATTGTCCCTTTCATATAATTAATATAAAGACTTTAATGGATTGTGTCAAGTTGCCAAACACCTCGTCATCAACTACTATATTATGGTTGCGCCGACCTCTCATATTGTATTCTCTTATGTGTTCATAGGATTTTGACAATTATACGAGTAAATTAAATAATATACATATGAAAATGATTAATTATTATATGTATAAGGGAAAAAATGATGAAATATTCCCATATTATCTTAGTATTATAGAGGAAAGACCGTTGCCGACCTCTGATATTGTTCAAACTTATGTATTTATATGATTTTGGCAATTATATGAGTAAATTAAAAAATATACATATGAAAATGGTTAATTATTATATGTATATGGGAAAAAATGCTAAGATATTCCCATATTCTCTTAGTATTATAGAGAAAAGCCATTTAAGTGAGAGGGTATAGTAGTGTAAACGACCGGAATTACGACAGAGGGTTCAAAAACTACTATAGGTAGGCAGTGGTTGCCGACCTCTCATATTGTTCAAAACTTATGTATTCATATGATTTTGGCAATTGTATGAGTAAATTAAATAATATACATATGAAAATGATTAATTATTATATGTATAAGGGAAAAAATGCTGAAATATTCCCACATTCTCTTAGTATTATAGAGAAAATCCATTATAGTGAGAGGGTATAGTAGTGTAAACGACCGGAATTACGACAGAGGGTTCAAAAACTACTATAGGTAGGCAGTGGTTGCCGACCTCTCATATTGTTCAAAACTTATGTATTCATATGAATTTGGCAATTATATGAGTAAATTAAATAATATACATATGAAAATGATTAATTATTATATGTATAAGGGAAAAAATGCTGAAATATTCCCACATTCTCTTAGTATTATAGAGAAAATCCATTATAGTGAGAGGGTATAGTAGTGTAAACGACCGGAATTACGACAGAGGGTTCAAAAACTACTATAGGTAGGCAGTGGTTGCCGACCTCTCATATTGTTCAAAACTTATGTATTCATATGATTTTGGCAATTATATGATTAAATTAAATAATATACATATGAAAATGGTTAATTATTATATGTATATGGGAAAAAATGCAGAGATATTCCCATATTCTCTTAGTATTATAGAGAAAAGCCATTTAAGTGAGAGGGTATAGTAGTGTAAACGACCGGAATTACGACAGAGGGTTCAAAAACTACTATAGGTAGGCAGTGGTTGCCGACCTCTCATATTGTTCAAAACTTATGTATTCATATGATTTTGGCAATTGTATGAGTAAATTAAATAATATACATACGAAAATGATTAATTATTATATGTATATGGGAAAAAATGCAGAGATATTCCCATATTCTCTTAGTATTATAGAGAAAAGCCATTTAAGTGAGAGGGTATAGTAGTGTAAACCACCGGAATTACGACAGAGGGTTCAAAAACTACTATAGGTAGGCAGTGGTTGCCGACCTCTCATATTGTTCAAAACTTATGTATTCATATGATTTTGGCAATTGTATGAGTAAATTAAATAATATACATATGAAAATGATTAATTATTATATGTATAAGGGAAAAAATGCTGAAATATTCCCACATTCTCTTAGTATTATAGAGAAAATCCATTATAGTGAGAGGGTATAGTAGTGTAAACGACCGGAATTACGACAGAGGGTTCAAAAACTACTATAGGTAGGCAGTGGTTGCCGACCTCTCATATTGTTCAAAACTTATGTATTCATATGATTTTGGCAATTATATGATTAAATTAAATAATATACATATGAAAATGGTTAATTATTATATGTATATGGGAAAAAATGCTGAGATATTCCCATATTCTCTTAGTATTATAGAGAAAAGCCATTTAAGTGAGAGGGTATAGTAGTGTAAACGACCGGAATTACGACAGAGGGTTCAAAAACTACTATAGGTAGGCAGTGGTTGCCGACCTCTCATATTGTTCAAAACTTATGTATTCATATGATTTTGGCAATTGTATGAGTAAATTAAATAATATACATATGAAAATGATTAATTATTATATGTATAAGGGAAAAAATGCTGAAATATTCCCACATTCTCTTAGTATTATAGAGAAAATCCATTATAGTGAGAGGGTATAGTAGTGTAAACGACCGGAATTACGACAGAGGGTTCAAAAACTACTATAGGTAGGCAGTGGTTGCCGACCTCTCATATTGTTCAAAACTTATGTATTCATATGATTTTGGCAATTATATGATTAAATTAAATAATATACATATGAAAATGGTTAATTATTATATGTATATGGGAAAAAATGCTGAGATATTCCCATATTCTCTTAGTATTATAGAGAAAAGCCATTATAGTGAGAGGGTATAGTAGTGTAAACGACCGGAATTACGACAGAGGGTTCAAAAACTACTATAGGTAGGCAGTGGTTGCCGACCTCTCATATTGTTCAAAACTTATGTATTCATATGAATTTGGCAATTATATGAGTAAATTAAATAATAAACATATAAAAATTAATATTTATTATATGTATAAAAAAAAAATAATCATATTATATATGAATAATGGAAAAAAAATGAAATGTTCCTATAATCTCTTAATATATAAGAGAATAGACCGTATGTTGGGTGGCAAACGGAATTGAAAATACCCGCTTTGAGGACAGCGGGTTCAAAAACTACTATAGGTAGGCAGTGGTTGCCGACCTCCCGCATTATTCGAAATATTTATTTCGGATTATGTTTATATTGGTTACATAAAATAAAGTATATTATTATCCGTACAAATTTGTTTCTCAGTTCTATAGAACACGGGACTTGGCTCCGCGGATAATAGGAATATACGCTTTTTAGATAATATCGTTGAAACAAAAGTCAAGTTTCTATTATATATAGAATAACAAATCGTTTCCATATATTATCGTTAATTTTTGGAGGCAGGCAAATATTAATTTATTACCTGCCGTATAGTTGGATTATTATATCGTTACGGTATAATACAAATATGGATTCTTATGAAAGAAATATAAAATTATATATTAAATGTGGAAATATTATCATATGCGCTTGGTTTTATGTTATATATTACCAGAGAGATATATGAAAAGAGATAAATTTTAAATTTATCTTCAAAATGCAAATGATTTAACTTAATATTTATATTGGTTAAACAAAAATTGTACATGTGTGGATACAATAATTATGTATGTTGGAAATAAAATGATATTTTATAATGAAATATGTATATATAAAAAGATAAAATTATAGAAACATATATATTACAATAATTATATGAAATTCTTGTTATATTGGTAAAACAAGTATAAATTAAAAATGAAAATATGGATTACGAATGCTATATAAAAATGGCCGTAATCGAATAGATTTTTTACTTATATTTATATATTTAAAATTTTACCCAAAGGCGAAATATTGAATTTTATTCAATATAATAAAAATCATGGAATTATATAAAGTGAAAAATCTATATATCTATTATATTGCTTATTTCGATTCAAAAAATATGAATGGAATATGAAGGAAAAACATTATTCTGGTTGATCCTGCCAGTAGTTATATGCTTGTCTCAAAGATTAAGCCATGCATGTCTAAGTACACACGAATTAAAAGTGAAACCGCAAAAGGCTCATTATATCAGTTATGGTTCCTTAGATCGTTAACAGTTACTTGGATAACTGTGGTAATTCTAGAGCTAATACATGCAATTAAAACATGAACCTTATGGGACATGTGCTTTTATTAGGCTAAAACCAAGCGATCGCAAGATCGTTATATTGGTTGAACTCTAGATAACATGCAGATCGTATGGTCTTGTACCGACGACAGATCTTTCAAATGTCTGCCCTATCAACTTTTGATGGTAGTATCTAGGACTACCATGGTTGCAACGGGTAACGGGGAATCAGGGTTCGATTCCGGAGAGGGAGCCTGAGAAACGGCTACCACATCTAAGGAAGGCAGCAGGCGCGTAAATTACCCACTCCCAGCTCGGGGAGGTAGTGACGAAAAATAACAATACAGGACTCATATCCGAGGCCCTGTAATTGGAATGAGTACACTTTAAATCCTTTAACAAGGACCAATTGGAGGGCAAGTCTGGTGCCAGCAGCCGCGGTAATTCCAGCTCCAATAGCGTATATTAAAGTTGTTGCGGTTAAAACGTTCGTAGTTGAACTTGTGCTTCATACGGGTAGTACAACTTACAATTGTGGTTAGTACTATACCTTTATGTATGTAAGCGTATTACCGGTGGAGTTCTTATATGTGATTAAATACTTGTATTTTTTCATATGTTCCTCCTATTTAAAAACCTGCACTAGTGCTCTTAAACGAGTGTTATTGTGGGCCGGTACTATTACTTTGAACAAATTAGAGTGCTTAAAGCAGGCTTCAAATGCCTGAATATTCTGTGCATGGGATAATGAAATAAGACCTCTGTTCTGCTTTCATTGGTTTTCAGATCAAGAGGTAATGATTAATAGAAGCAGTTTGGGGGCATTAGTATTACGACGCGAGAGGTGAAATTCTTGGACCGTCGTAAGACTAACTTAAGCGAAAGCATTTGCCAAAGATGTTTTCATTAATCAAGAACGAAAGTTAGAGGTTCGAAGGCGATCAGATACCGCCCTAGTTCTAACCATAAACGATGCCAGCTAGCAATTGGGTGTAGCTACTTTTATGGCTCTCTCAGTCGCTTCCCGGGAAACCAAAGCTTTTGGGCTCCGGGGGAAGTATGGTTGCAAAGCTGAAACTTAAAGGAATTGACGGAAGGGCACCACCAGGAGTGGAGCCTGCGGCTTAATTTGACTCAACACGGGAAAACTTACCAGGTCCGAACATAAGTGTGTAAGACAGATTGATAGCTCTTTCTCGAATCTATGGGTGGTGGTGCATGGCCGTTCTTAGTTCGTGGAGTGATTTGTCTGGTTAATTCCGATAACGAACGAGACTCAAATATATTAAATAGATATCTTCAGGATTATGGTGCTGAAGCTTATGTTAGCCTTCATTCATGGTGGCAGTAAAATGTTTATTGTGTTTGAATGTGTTTATGTAAGTGGAGCCGTACCTGTTGGTTTGTCCCATTATAAGGACACTAGCTTCTTAAATGGACAAATTGCGTCTAGCAATAATGAGATTGAGCAATAACAGGTCTGTGATGCCCTTAGATGTCCTGGGCTGCACGCGCGCTACAATGAAAGTATCAACGTGTATTTCCTAGACCGAGAGGTCCGGGTAAACCGCTGAACCACTTTCATGCTTGGGATTGTGAACTGAAACTGTTCACATGAACTTGGAATTCCCAGTAAGTGTGAGTCATTAACTCGCATTGATTACGTCCCTGCCCTTTGTACACACCGCCCGTCGCTACTACCGATTGAATTATTTAGTGAGGTCTCCGGACGT
The DNA here is from genome assembly GCF_004382195.2 of Drosophila sechellia. Lineage (NCBI taxonomy): Eukaryota > Metazoa > Arthropoda > Insecta > Diptera > Drosophilidae > Drosophila > Drosophila sechellia. The sequence continues at coordinate 22,852,205 of NC_045954.1, forward strand.
GATCACTGTGACGCCTTGCGTGTTACGGTTGTTTCGCAAAAGTTGACCGAACTTGATTATTTAGAGGAAGTAAAAGTCGTAACAAGGTTTCCGTAGGTGAACCTGCGGAAGGATCATTATTGTATAATATCCTTATCGTTAATAAATATTTGTTATAATACAAATAAATACAATTTACCAAAATAAAAATATTACAAAATGATTCCACGGAATCAAAAGTTAAAGTCAAAATAAAATGAAGATGGCTTTTATTTTATATGTGGGGCTTGGCAACCTCATAAAAAGACTTTAACATTATTAATGTTGCTGTGCGTATTTGTGGCAGTACTTACTACAACAACGGCGTTTCCTATAAAAACAAATTCTCGAAAATGGAAATCGAAGAAACTAAACTAAATTCGAAAGTAGAAGTCGAATTAAAATAAAAATAATTTTGAATGTGTGGTAATCAAAATAAGTGTGTGTGTATATGGACCATAATATACACGCGTTGCGAATATGTATTGTTCATCTATGTTATGAGCATACGTTGGCTAATGCAACAACCTAAAATATACAATGTTTGTACCTGTCATCCATCAGGTTAATGTTTTATATAAATTTTGCAGTATGTGTCACCCAAAATAGCAAACCATAACCAGATTATTATGATACATAATGCTTATATGAAACTAAGACATTTCGCAACATTTATTTTAGGTATAAAAATAAATTTATTGAAGGAATTGATATATGCCAGTAAAATGGTGTATTTTTAATTTCTTTCAATAAAAACAATATTGACATTATATAAAATTGAATTATAAAACTCTAAGCGGTGGATCACTCGGCTCATGGGTCGATGAAGAACGCAGCAAACTGTGCGTCATCGTGTGAACTGCAGGACACATGAACATCGACATTTTGAACGCATATCGCAGTCCATGCTGTTATGTACTTTAATTAATTTTATAGTGCTGCTTGGACTACATATGGTTGAGGGTTGTAAGACTATGCTAATTAAGTTGTTTATAAATTTTTTATAAGCATATGGTATATTATTGGATTAAATAATGATTTTATTCATAATATTAAAAAAGAAATGAAAAACATTATCTCACATTTGAATGTGAAAAACGAAGAGAAATATTTTCTTTTTCAATCAAATAATACTGAGAAATGTCTAGCATAAAAAATTGAAATATTTTTCATCTAGAATTGTCTCTTATTAATGATTCGGAAAAAGAAAAATCTTGGTTTTGTTATTATTCTTCGTTGGTTCGTTAAATGGATAAAAATGACTTTGCTTACAAGAACTATTGGAACTATTTATAACGAATTTAATTGATTGTTTTATCATTTATATATAAAGAATTTATGGCAAAATATAGTTATATATACAACCTCAACTCATATGGGACTACCCCCTGAATTTAAGCATATTAATTAGGGGAGGAAAAGAAACTAACAAGGATTTTCTTAGTAGCGGCGAGCGAAAAGAAAACAGTTCAGCACTAAGTCACTTTGTCTATATGGCAAATGTGAGATGCAGTGTATGGAGCGTCAATATTCTAGTATGAGAAATTAATGATTTAAGTCCTTCTTAAATGAGGCCATTTACCCATAGAGGGTGCCAGGCCCGTATAACGTTAATGATTGCTAGATGATGTTTCCAAAGAGTCGTGTTGCTTGATAGTGCAGCACTAAGTGGGTGGTAAACTCCATCTAAAACTAAATATAACCATGAGACCGATAGTAAACAAGTACCGTGAGGGAAAGTTGAAAAGAACTCTGAATAGAGAGTTAAACAGTACGTGAAACTGCTTAGAGGTTAAGCCCGATGAACCTGAATATCCGTTATGGAAAATTCATCATTAAAATTGTAATATTTAAATAATATTATTAAGAATAATGTGCATTTTTTCCATATAAGGACATTGTAATCTATTAGCATATCCCAAATTTATCATAAAATATAACTTATAGTTTATTCCAATTAAATTGCTTGCATTTTAACACAGAATAAATGTTATTAATTTGATAAAGTGCTGATAGATTTATATTATTACAGAGCGTTAATTTTTCGGAATTATATAATGGCATAATTATCATTGATTTTTGTGTTTATTATATGCTCTTGTATGATTAACAATGCGAAAGATTCAGGATACCTTCGGGACCCGTCTTGAAACACGGACCAAGGAGTCTAACATATGTGCAAGTTATTGGGATGTAAACCTAATAGCGTAATTAACTTGACTAATAATGGGATTAGTTTTTTAGCTATTTATAGCTAATTAACACAATCCCGGGGCGTTCTATATAGTTATGTATAATGTATATTTATATTATTTATGCCTCTAACTGGAACGTACCTTGAGCATATATGCTGTGACCCGAAAGATGGTGAACTATACTTGATCAGGTTGAAGTCAGGGGAAACCCTGATGGAAGACCGAAACAGTTCTGACGTGCAAATCGATTGTCAGAATTGAGTATAGGGGCGAAAGACCAATCGAACCATCTAGTAGCTGGTTCCTTCCGAAGTTTCCCTCAGGATAGCTGGTGCATTTTAATATTATATAAAATAATCTTATCTGGTAAAGCGAATGATTAGAGGCCTTAGGGTCGAAACGATCTTAACCTATTCTCAAACTTTAAATGGGTAAGAACCTTAACTTTCTTGATATGAAGTTCAAGGTTATGATATAATGTGCCCAGTGGGCCACTTTTGGTAAGCAGAACTGGCGCTGTGGGATGAACCAAACGTAATGTTACGGTGCCCAAATTAACAACTCATGCAGATACCATGAAAGGCGTTGGTTGCTTAAAACAGCAGGACGGTGATCATGGAAGTCGAAATCCGCTAAGGAGTGTGTAACAACTCACCTGCCGAAGCAACTAGCCCTTAAAATGGATGGCGCTTAAGTTGTATACCTATACATTACCGCTAAAGTAGATGATTTATATTACTTGTGATATAAATTTTGAAACTTTAGTGAGTAGGAAGGTACAATGGTATGCGTAGAAGTGTTTGGCGTAAGCCTGCATGGAGCTGCCATTGGTACAGATCTTGGTGGTAGTAGCAAATAATCGAATGAGACCTTGGAGGACTGAAGTGGAGAAGGGTTTCGTGTGAACAGTGGTTGATCACGAGTTAGTCGGTCCTAAGTTCAAGGCGAAAGCCGAAAATTTCAAGTAAAACAAAAATGCCTAACTATATAAACAAAGCGAATATAATACACTTGAATAATTTTGAACGAAAGGGAATACGGTTCCAATTCCGTAACCTGTTGAGTATCCGTTTGTTATTAAATATGGGCCTCGTGCTCATCCTGGCAACAGGAACGACCATAAAGAAGCCGTCGAGAGATATCGGAAGAGTTTTCTTTTCTGTTTTATAGCCGTACTACCATGGAAGTCTTTCGCAGAGAGATATGGTAGATGGGCTAGAAGAGCATGACATATACTGTTGTGTCGATATTTTCTCCTCGGACCTTGAAAATTTATGGTGGGGACACGCAAACTTCTCAACAGGCCGTACCAATATCCGCAGCTGGTCTCCAAGGTGAAGAGTCTCTAGTCGATAGAATAATGTAGGTAAGGGAAGTCGGCAAATTAGATCCGTAACTTCGGGATAAGGATTGGCTCTGAAGATTGAGATAGTCGGGCTTGATTGGGAAACAATAACATGGTTTATGTGCTCGTTCTGGGTAAATAGAGTTTCTAGCATTTATGTTAGTTACTTGTTCCCCGGATAGTTTAGTTACGTAGCCAATTGTGGAACTTTCTTGCTAAAATTTTTAAGAATACTATTTGGGTTAAACCAATTAGTTCTTATCAATTATAACGATTATCAATTAACAATCAATTCAGAACTGGCACGGACTTGGGGAATCCGACTGTCTAATTAAAACAAAGCATTGTGATGGCCCTAGCGGGTGTTGACACAATGTGATTTCTGCCCAGTGCTCTGAATGTCAAAGTGAAGAAATTCAAGTAAGCGCGGGTCAACGGCGGGAGTAACTATGACTCTCTTAAGGTAGCCAAATGCCTCGTCATCTAATTAGTTTTTTTTTTTTTTTTTTTTTTTTTCTTTAGCGTGCGTTTATTTATTTAAAATCTGTCCTAGTGGACAATAATTAAATGGTTTTGCGGGGGAACATTAGCTTAAGGGATACTATTGTACATGTATTTGTGGCGGGTTTTATATGTGTTGTCTATTGTTGTGGAAGATCGAGAGGGTGTCTCCTCATGAGACGTCTGCTTGTTTGGCTATTGTCTAACAGGTTGGTGGCGAGGTGGTTAGGGTGGTTTTCGAGCCTTTTCAGGTATCTCTCGCTGAGCCTGGAGATTTCATCAGCGACTTGTGGGATTCCAAGTTCCCTATGTATGGCGACATTCTCGTGGTAGGGATGCGCATTACAGGCAATTCTCAAGCACCTATTCTGGAACCGCTGTATACGCAGGCGATTCGTGTGGCTTGCCGTGCCCCATAGCTGTATCCCGTAGGTCCAGATGGGCTTGAGAATTGCCTTGTACACCAGGATTTTGTGGTTCTGCCTTAGCTTGGACCCTCTCCCAATAAGCCAATGCATCTGCCTCAGACGCGCATCGGCCTGTATGCGTTTGCTGACGATGTGGGGACGCCAAGTGAGCCTGCGGTCCAGGGTAAGTCCTAGGTACTTGGGTGCGGGTGCGTTGGGAATGATGACTCCGTTTAGCGTGACCGGTGGGCAGTCTCCTCTCCTTAGTGCAAATGTTGTTTGGGTAGATTTTTCCGCGTTCACTACGATGTTCCACCTGCTGAGCCAGGGATGTAGCGCGTCCATTTGCCTTTGGATTGTTTCGGAGGCTTCTCGTGGGTCGGATGAGGAGGCGAGGAAAGCCGTGTCATCTGCATAAGTCGCTATAGTTAGGTTCCTGGAGGGGATTATGGGAAGGTCTGCGGTGTAAAGGGTGTACAGTATTGGTCCGAGCACACTGCCTTGCGGAACTCCAGCTCTGATCAGTCTGGGTAGGCTTATTGCACTTCCGCATCTGACTTGGAATGCTCTTCCCTCAGTGTAGGATTTGAGGAGGGTAAAATGGGGGCTTGGGAGGTAGGATTTGAGTTTATGGAGGAGTCCAGGATGCCAAACTCTGTCGAATGCCTGCTTCACGTCGAGCATTACAGCGCAGCAGTATTTCTTTTGCTCGAATGCCTCGAGGATCCGTTCGACTAGCCGGTGGCATTGCTCTGGTGTTCCGTGGGAGCGCCTGAAGCCAAACTGGTGATCGGGGATCAAACCAGCCTCATCCAGTACTGGCAATACTCTGCGCAAAAATACTCTTTCGAGTATTTTGGAGAGGATTGCCAGCAAACTAATCGGACGATAGGAGGCGAGATTGGCTTCAGGCTTACCAGGCTTGAGGAGGACAATAACCTCTGCTCTTTTCCACTCTTCCGGGAAGTACCCTAGCCGGAAGCAGCTGTTGTAAATGCTGGCCAGCATTTGTGTGCAGCGGGATGGGAGCATTTTTAGGGCCGCCGCATCTATACGATCCAGGCCTGGAGATTTGTTGTTCTTCAGTAGAGCAATCTCCTGCGCAACTTCCTCAGGGTCGACTGGTTCCAACGGGGGACCGGGAGAGCTTGGGCTATTGAGAAACCGGGCTGTTTCAGCATGTTCTTCGGCAGTGCAGCAGTCGAACGGAGAGAAGGCGTTGTAAAGGTGTTCGGCGAAAGCTTCTGCTCTTTCAGCATCCGAAAGGCACCAGGATCCATCTGCTTTGCGCACTGCGGAAACCTTTTTGGCTGGTCGTTAATGTGGCGGGTGACGTTCCACAGATTGTGGTCTGGGTCCCCGGGAGAGAGTTCCTCGAGGAATCTGAGGAAGGAGTCCTGGCGTAGGCTGGAGATCTTGTCCTTCAACTCCTTTGTGGCGTGATTGAGCGCTGTTTTGTCTCTTGGATTGCGCGTCAAGAACCAAACTCTCCTGAGACGCCTCTTCTCAGTCACGAGTGCCGCAATTTCCGGGGACCAGAGGTGGAGGTCCCTGCTAGGTGTTCTCGCAGTCTTTGGTGGCGGTGGGCTTGCGAATTCCGCAGCGTTTTGCATCTGCCTGGTGAGATTCCCGATAGCTTCATCAATGTTCCTGGGTGTGTTGAGGATGGGGTTCGGATTGACGGTGGAGAGCATCCAGGACGCGAACTTGGCGGCGTCGGTATATTTTCCAGTGAGCCTTCTGAGCGGGTTTTCCTGAGGACTGGCGTGTTGATTAGCACGTTTATTGCACAGTGGTCTGACAGGAGATCAGCATTTGTTGTGCAGCTGATCTTCGCATGCCCTATGCCTTTCGACACAGCAAAGTCCAGTAGGTCTGGAGTCTTGAGGGGATTCGTTGGCCAGTGAGTGGCTCGCCAGTGGAGTGGCAGTCCAGTCGGTGGCGTTGCAGGTACCCAAACAGAGTTTTCCCTTGGGGTTGTTGGCGCGCGATCCCCACCAAGAATGTTTGGCGTTATAATCTCCAGCTGCTATGAAGCGGGGCCCAAAATGCTCGAAGAACTCACTGAGGTGAGATGCTGTTATGCGGTATCTGGGGGAAAGTAGACCGCTCCAATGTCTAAATCTCCTTGCGGGCTGACAATCCTGATGACAGGACATTGTGCCCAGTCTGCTGAAAGCGGGCAGCTCTAGGTATTGAATACCGCTCCTGATGAGGATGGCTGCTCCACCGCGTGCTCTGCCAGAAGGATGGTCTGCATGGATGAGGTCATATCCGCTGATATTAAAGTGGGATCTGGGGGAGAAGTGGGTTTCGGCTACGAGTAGGATATCGATCTGGTGGTCTTCAGATGGTGCTCGACTATGGCCTTGCTGTTCTGCAGGCCGTTCGCATTCCAGACGACTAGGTGGGCTTAGTTGCATGACTTGCTGTTGAGAATGGTGGCCACAGCTGTGTCATCTGGGTGAACATGCGCTCCATCATCCTTTCCATCATTCCTTCCATGCGAGCGAACATCGCTTCTATCTGACCGGAGGTGGGGTTTCTGTTTGGGTTGACTGGGGTGTGGGATTCTCGGTGCTGCGTGCACTCCGTTGAGGGCGTCTCGGTAGCTCCTGCCAGAGTGACGTTTGGTGATGCCACGGGCGGCGCCTGTTAGCATTAGCGACGGGCCTTGTTTTCGGAGCAGCGAGTGCTTGCCTTTTGTATGCAGGCATCCCTTGAAAGACGCAGGATGGTCGCCTGGCAGTGGAAGCAGCACGCTTTGTCGTCCTCCCTCTCTCACATGCCCTCGATTCGTGAGGGCCTCCACACTTTACACATCGGTATTCAGGAAGCAGTAACGCTGTGTATGACGAATCCTTGGCACCTGAAGCATTGAGGCACGTCGTTGAACTCTGGCGGTTCAATGGTTACTACCGACCTGCAGATCGCTTGACTTGGTAGACGTCTTTGTTGTTGCTGGAAGGCTCCAGGTTGGCGAAGAATATTCCAGCGTTCTTTAGTTCTTCTGCAATGGGATGTGCAGATCTCTAACAGCGTGCCCTTGTCTGCGAAGGTCTCAATGATTCCTCAGATCGGTGGAGTGGTGGAGTCCTTTGATGACAACCTTGTATGCACGTTCATCTTTCGTGAAAGTCCGATGCCTCTTGTTTTGGGCACAAGTTGGAGACGCAGAGCTGTATAGGACTCTTGTCCGGCATCATGAACGTACGTTGTTGCCATTCACGGTCTGTAGGTAAAATTGTTCTTCGGGCCTACAAGAGTCGTGATCATCTTGACGAGTGCCGAGATGTTGGTCACATCGGGGATAAAATCGGAGGTGGCTTGATGGTCTTCGGTGGGCTTTGGTTTCTCGGGGGTCTTGGGCTTGGAATCGTCTTAGGTCCGGGTTCGTCATCAGAGCTCTCTTGTCGTACTCGTCTTCTTCGGTCGAGAGTAAAGCGAAGGCGTTGTTGGGAGCTTCTTGCGCAGAGCTGCGCTAGTGCTTGGCTTATCTTCCAGCTCCTCTCCCTGTGCTTTCTTTGCCGGTTTTCGCTTTATCTCGCCGGCTCTGTATGCGAGGTGCTTCCCTCGCTGCTGGAGCTGCTCTTGCGTGTTCTCAGAGCCTTTTTGCGTGGTGTTGTTCCAAGCTTGTGGGTGCGCGGGGGGGCCTGCCAGTCCATCTTCTCCAAAGTTGATAAGGATGAGGAGGAGGGGGGGGGGGGGGAAGCTGGGCACCGTAAGCCGGTGAGCCAGGCAGCACGTGGCTGCTGCTTTGCAATTATACCGCTGCTTCGAGCACTGGGTTTTTTGCGCTGATAACACGCACACTCGGGTGTGCGATGGTGTTAGTGCGAACTACCGTTAGGTACGTTGGCTGGGCCAATCAAAACGCGCGACAAGATCACGCGACGCGAAGTGGCTGGGCACAAGTAACGGGACTTACAACTGTGAACAATTTGCTAACAATTTGCTAACAATTTGCTGTCGATCCGCAGGCACGTCTGCACTCGTCGAGTGTTCGATCGCGATCTGATCTAATTAGTGACGCGCATGAATGGATTAACGAGATTCCTACTGTCCCTATCTACTATCTAAGCGAAACCACAGCCAAGGGAACGGGCTTGGAATAATTAGCGGGGAAAGAAGACCTTTTGAGCTTGACTCTAATCTGGCAGTGTAAGGAGACATAAGAGGTGTAGAATAAGTGGGAGATATTAGACCTCGGTTTGGTATCGTCAATGAAATACCACTACTCTTATTGTTTCTTACTTACTTGATTAAATGAACGTGTAACATTTCCTAGCATTATACGGATATATTTAATTATATATTATGGTATTGGGTTTTGATGCAAGCTTCTTGATAAAGTATCACGAGTTTGTTATATAATCGCAAAACAAATTCTTTAATAAACGATGCTTTATGTTTTTTGATTTGAAAATTTGGTATAACTCCAATTACTCAGGTATGATCCAATTCAAGGACATTGCAGGTAGGGAGTTTGACTGGGGCGGTACATCTCTCAAATAATACGGAGGGTGTCCCAAGGCGCTCAGTGCGGACAAGAAACCACACATAAGCAAAAGGGCAATGCTGACTTGATCTCGGTGTTCAGTACACACAGGGACAGCAAAAGCTCGGCCTATCGATCCTTTTTGTTTAAAGAGTTTTTAACAAGAGGTGTCAGAAAAGTTACCATAGGATAACTGGCTTGTGGCGGCACGCGTTCATAGCGACGTCGCTTTGATCCTTCGATGTCGGCTCTTCCTATC
>NC_045954.1:22861527-22884027 GCF_004382195.2 Drosophila sechellia
GTCATCAATTTAGTGACGCATATGATATTGGTCCTTTCATACTAATTTTTGATATAAAGACTTTAATAGGATTGTATCCAAGTTGCCAAACAATCCTCGTCATCAATTTAGTGACGCATATGATATTGTCCTATCATATAATTATATAAAGACTTTAATGAATTGTGTCAAGTTGCCAACACCTCGTCATCAATTTAGTGACGCATATGATAGTTGTCCTTATCATATAATTTTTGATATAAAGACTTTAAGAATTGTATCAAGTTGCCAAACACCTCGTCATCAATTTAGTGACGCATATGATATTGTCCTATCATATAATTAATATAAAGACTTTAATGATTGTGTCAAGTTGCCAAACACCTCGTCATCAATTTAGTGACGCATATGATATTGTCCTATATATAATTTTTGATATAAAGACTTTAAAGAATTGTATCAAGTTGCAAACACTCGTCATCAATTTAGTGACGCATATGATATTGTCCTATCATATATTAATATAAAGACTTTAATGATTGTGTCAAGTTGCCAAACACCTCGTCATCAATTTAGTGAGCATTGATATTGTCCTATATATATTTTGAATATAAAGACTTTAAAGAATTGGTATCAAGTTGCAAACACCTCGTCATCAATTTAGTGACGCATATGATATTGTCCCTATCATATAATTAATATACAGACTTTAATGAATTGTGTCAAGTTGCCAACACCTCGTCATCAATTTAGTGACGCATATGATATTGTCCTATCATATAATTTTAATATAAAGACTTTAAAGAATTGTATCAAGTTGCCAAACACCTCGTCATCAATTTAGTGACGCATATGATATTGTCCTTCATATAATTAATATAAAGACTTTAATGATTGTGTCAAGTTGCCAAACACCTCGTCATCAATTTAGTGACGCATATGATATTGTCCTTATATATAATTTGATATAAAATTTAAGAATTGTTACAAGTTGCCAAACACCTCGTCATCAATTTAGTGACGCATATGATATTGTCCCTTCATATAATTAATATAAAGACTTTAATGAATGTGTCAAGTTGCCAAACCTCGTCATCAATTTAGTGACGCATATGATATTGTCCCTATCATATAATTTTTATATAAAGACTTTAAGATTGTATCAAGTTGCCAAACAGCTCGTCATCAATTTAGTGACATATGATATTGTCTCATATATTATTAGACTTATGGATTGTGTCAAGTTGCAACACTCGTCATCAACTACTATATTATGGTTGCGCCGACCTCTCATATTGTATTCTCTTATGTGTTCATAGGATTTTGAAATTATACGAGTAAATTAAATAATATACATATGAAATTGATTAATTATTATATGTATAAGGAAAAATGATGAAATATTCCCATATTATCTTAGTATTATAGAGGAAAGACCGTTGCCGACCTCTGATATTGTTCAAACTTATGTATTTATATGATTTTGGCAATTGTATGAGTAAATTAAATAATATACATATGAAAATGATTAATTATTATATGTATAAGGGAAAAAATGCTAAGATATTCCCACATTCTCTTAGTATTATAGAGAAAATCCATTATAGTAGAGGTTAGTAGTGTAAACGACCGGAATTACGACAGAGGGTTCAAAAACTACTATAGGTAGGCAGTGGTTGCCGACCTCTCATATTGTTCAAAACTTATGTATTCATATGAATTTGGCAATTATATGAGTAAATTAAATAATATACATATGAAAATGATTAATTATTATATGTATAAGGGAAAAAATGCTGAAATATTCCCACATTCTCTTAGTATTATAGAGAAAATCCATTATAGTGAGAGGGTATAGTAGTGTAAACGACCGGAATTACGACAGAGGGTTCAAAAACTACTATAGGTAGGCAGTGGTTGCCGACCTCTCATATTGTTCAAAACTTATGTATTCATATGATTTGGCAATTATATGATTAAATTAAATAATATACATATGAAAATGGTTAATTATTATATGTATATGGAAAAAATGCAGAGATATTCCCATATTCTCTTAGTATTATAGAGAAAAGCCATTTAAGTGAGAGGGTATAGTAGTGTAAACGACCGGAATTACGACAGAGGGTTCAAAAACTACTATAGGTAGGCAGTGGTTGCCGACCTCTCATATTGTTCAAAACTTATGTATTCATATGATTTTGGCCAATTGTATGAGTAAATTAAATAATATACATACGAAAATGATTAATTATTATATGTATATGGGAAAAAATGCAGAGATATTCCCATATTCTCTTAGTATTATAGAGAAAGCCATTTAAGTGAGAGGGTATAGTAGTGTAAACACCGGAATTACGACAGAGGGTTCAAAAACTACTATAGGTAGGCAGTGGTTGCCGACCTCTCATATTGTTCAAAACTTATGTATTCATATGATTTTGGCAATTGTATGAGTAAATTAAATAATATACATATGAAAATGATTAATTATTATATGTATAAGGGAAAAAATGCTGAAATATTCCCACATTCTCTTAGTATTATAGAGAAAATCCATTATAGTGAGAGGGTATAGTAGTGTAAACGACCGGAATTACGACAGAGGGTTCAAAACTACTATAGGTAGGCAGTGGTTGCCGACCTCTCATATTGTTCAAAACTTATGTATTCATATGATTTGGCAATTATATGATTAAATTAAATAATATACATATGAAAATGGTTAATTATTATATGTATATGGGAAAAAATGCTGAGATATTCCCATATTCTCTTAGTATTATAGAGAAAAGCCATTTAAGTGAGAGGGTATAGTAGTGTAAACGACCGGAATTACGACAGAGGGTTCAAAAACTACTATAGGTAGGCAGTGGTTGCCGACCTCTCATATTGTTCAAAACTTATGTATTCATATGATTTTGGCAATTGTATGAGTAAATTAAATAATATACATATGAAAATGATTAATTATTATATGTATAAGGGAAAAAATGCTGAAATATTCCCACATTCTCTTAGTATTATAGAGAAAATCCATTATAGTGAGAGGGTATAGTAGTGTAAACGACCGGAATTACGACAGAGGGTTCAAAAACTACTATAGGTAGGCAGTGGTTGCCGACCTCTCATATTGTTCAAAACTTATGTATTCATATGATTTTGGCAATTATATGATTAAATTAAATAATATACATATGAAAATGGTTAATTATTATATGTATATGGGAAAAAATGCTGAGATATTCCCATATTCTCTTAGTATTATAGAGAAAAGCCATTATAGTGAGAGGGTATAGTAGTGTAAACGACCGGAATTACGACAGAGGGTTCAAAAACTACTATAGGTAGGCAGTGGTTGCCGACCTCTCATATTGTTCAAAACTTATGTATTCATATGAATTTGGCAATTATATGAGTAAATTAAATAATAAACATATAAAAATTAATATTTATTATATGTATAAAAAAAAAATAATCATATTATATATGAATAATGGAAAAAAAATGAAATGTTCCTATAATCTCTTAATATATAAGAGAATAGACCGTATGTTGGGTGGCAAACGGAATTGAAAATACCCGCTTTGAGGACAGCGGGTTCAAAAACTACTATAGGTAGGCAGTGGTTGCCGACCTCCCGCATTATTCGAAATATTTATTTCGGATTATGTTTATATTGGTTACATAAAATAAAGTATATTATTATCCGTACAAATTTGTTTCTCAGTTCTATAGAACACGGGACTTGGCTCCGCGGATAATAGGAATATACGCTTTTTAGATAATATCGTTGAAACAAAAGTCAAGTTTCTATTATATATAGAATAACAAATCGTTTCCATATATTATCGTTAATTTTTGGAGGCAGGCAAATATTAATTTATTACCTGCCGTATAGTTGGATTATTATATCGTTACGGTATAATACAAATATGGATTCTTATGAAAGAAATATAAAATTATATATTAAATGTGGAAATATTATCATATGCGCTTGGTTTTATGTTATATATTACCAGAGAGATATATGAAAAGAGATAAATTTTAAATTTATCTTCAAAATGCAAATGATTTAACTTAATATTTATATTGGTTAAACAAAAATTGTACATGTGTGGATACAATAATTATGTATGTTGGAAATAAAATGATATTTTATAATGAAATATGTATATATAAAAAGATAAAATTATAGAAACATATATATTACAATAATTATATGAAATTCTTGTTATATTGGTAAAACAAGTATAAATTAAAAATGAAAATATGGATTACGAATGCTATATAAAAATGGCCGTAATCGAATAGATTTTTTACTTATATTTATATATTTAAAATTTTACCCAAAGGCGAAATATTGAATTTTATTCAATATAATAAAAATCATGGAATTATATAAAGTGAAAAATCTATATATCTATTATATTGCTTATTTCGATTCAAAAAATATGAATGGAATATGAAGGAAAAACATTATTCTGGTTGATCCTGCCAGTAGTTATATGCTTGTCTCAAAGATTAAGCCATGCATGTCTAAGTACACACGAATTAAAAGTGAAACCGCAAAAGGCTCATTATATCAGTTATGGTTCCTTAGATCGTTAACAGTTACTTGGATAACTGTGGTAATTCTAGAGCTAATACATGCAATTAAAACATGAACCTTATGGACATGTGCTTTTATTAGGCTAAAACCAAGCGATCGCAAGATCGTTATATTGGTTGAACTCTAGATAACATGCAGATCGTATGGTCTTGTACCGACGACAGATCTTTCAAATGTCTGCCCTATCAACTTTTGATGGTAGTATCTAGGACTACCATGGTTGCAACGGGTAACGGGGAATCAGGGTTCGATTCCGGAGAGGGAGCCTGAGAAACGGCTACCACATCTAAGGAAGGCAGCAGGCGCGTAAATTACCCACTCCCAGCTCGGGGAGGTAGTGACGAAAAATAACAATACAGGACTCATATCCGAGGCCCTGTAATTGGAATGAGTACACTTTAAATCCTTTAACAAGGACCAATTGGAGGGCAAGTCTGGTGCCAGCAGCCGCGGTAATTCCAGCTCCAATAGCGTATATTAAAGTTGTTGCGGTTAAAACGTTCGTAGTTGAACTTGTGCTTCATACGGGTAGTACAACTTACAATTGTGGTTAGTACTATACCTTTATGTATGTAAGCGTATTACCGGTGGAGTTCTTATATGTGATTAAATACTTGTATTTTTTCATATGTTCCTCCTATTTAAAAACCTGCACTAGTGCTCTTAAACGAGTGTTATTGTGGGCCGGTACTATTACTTTGAACAAATTAGAGTGCTTAAAGCAGGCTTCAAATGCCTGAATATTCTGTGCATGGGATAATGAAATAAGACCTCTGTTCTGCTTTCATTGGTTTTCAGATCAAGAGGTAATGATTAATAGAAGCAGTTTGGGGGCATTAGTATTACGACGCGAGAGGTGAAATTCTTGGACCGTCGTAAGACTAACTTAAGCGAAAGCATTTGCCAAAGATGTTTTCATTAATCAAGAACGAAAGTTAGAGGTTCGAAGGCGATCAGATACCGCCCTAGTTCTAACCATAAACGATGCCAGCTAGCAATTGGGTGTAGCTACTTTTATGGCTCTCTCAGTCGCTTCCCGGGAAACCAAAGCTTTTGGGCTCCGGGGGAAGTATGGTTGCAAAGCTGAAACTTAAAGGAATTGACGGAAGGGCACCACCAGGAGTGGAGCCTGCGGCTTAATTTGACTCAACACGGGAAAACTTACCAGGTCCGAACATAAGTGTGTAAGACAGATTGATAGCTCTTTCTCGAATCTATGGGTGGTGGTGCATGGCCGTTCTTAGTTCGTGGAGTGATTTGTCTGGTTAATTCCGATAACGAACGAGACTCAAATATATTAAATAGATATCTTCAGGATTATGGTGCTGAAGCTTATGTAGCCTTCATTCATGGTGGCAGTAAAATGTTTATTGTGTTTGAATGTGTTTATGTAAGTGGAGCCGTACCTGTTGGTTTGTCCCATTATAAGGACACTAGCTTCTTAAATGGACAAATTGCGTCTAGCAATAATGAGATTGAGCAATAACAGGTCTGTGATGCCCTTAGATGTCCTGGGCTGCACGCGCGCTACAATGAAAGTATCAACGTGTATTTCCTAGACCGAGAGGTCCGGGTAAACCGCTGAACCACTTTCATGCTTGGGATTGTGAACTGAAACTGTTCACATGAACTTGGAATTCCCAGTAAGTGTGAGTCATTAACTCGCATTGATTACGTCCCTGCCCTTTGTACACACCGCCCGTCGCTACTACCGATTGAATTATTTAGTGAGGTCTCCGGACGTGATCACTGTGACGCCTTGCGTGTTACGGTTTTTTCGCAAAAGTTGACCGAACTTGATTATTTAGAGGAAGTAAAAGTCGTAACAAGGTTTCCGTAGGTGAACCTGCGGAAGGATCATTATTGTATAATATCCTTATCGTTAATAAATATTTGTTATAATACAAATAAATACAATTTACCAAAATAAAAATATTACAAAATGATTCCACGGAATCAAAAGTTAAAGTCAAAATAAAATGAAGATGGCTTTTATTTTATATGTGGGGCTTGGCAACCTCATAAAAAGACTTTAACATTATTAATGTTGCTGTGCGTATTTGTGGCAGTACTTACTACAACAACGGCGTTTCCTATAAAAACAAATTCTCGAAAATGGAAATCGAAGAAACTAAACTAAATTCGAAAGTAGAAGTCGAATTAAAATAAAAATAATTTTGAATGTGTGGTAATCAAAATAAGTGTGTGTGTATATGGACCATAATATACACGCGTTGCGAATATGTATTGTTCATCTATGTTATGAGCATACGTTGGCTAATGCAACAACCTAAAATATACAATGTTTGTACCTGTCATCCATCAGGTTAATGTTTTATATAAATTTTGCAGTATGTGTCACCCAAAATAGCAAACCATAACCAGATTATTATGATACATAATGCTTATATGAAACTAAGACATTTCGCAACATTTATTTTAGGTATAAAAATAAATTTATTGAAGGAATTGATATATGCCAGTAAAATGGTGTATTTTTAATTTCTTTCAATAAAAACAATATTGACATTATATAAAATTGAATTATAAAACTCTAAGCGGTGGATCACTCGGCTCATGGGTCGATGAAGAACGCAGCAAACTGTGCGTCATCGTGTGAACTGCAGGACACATGAACATCGACATTTTGAACGCATATCGCAGTCCATGCTGTTATGTACTTTAATTAATTTTATAGTGCTGCTTGGACTACATATGGTTGAGGGTTGTAAGACTATGCTAATTAAGTTGTTTATAAATTTTTTATAAGCATATGGTATATTATTGGATTAAATAATGATTTTATTCATAATATTAAAAAAGAAATGAAAACATTATCTCACATTTGAATGTGAAAAACGAAGAGAAATATTTTCTTTTTCAATCAAATAATACTGAGAAATGTCTAGCATAAAAAATTGAAATATTTTTCATCTAGAATTGTCTCTTATTAATGATTCGGAAAAAGAAAAATCTTGGTTTTGTTATTATTCTTCGTTGGTTCGTTAAATGGATAAAAATGACTTTGCTTACAAGAACTATTGGAACTATTTATAACGAATTTAATTGATTGTTTTATCATTTATATATAAAGAATTTATGGCAAAATATAGTTATATATACAACCTCAACTCATATGGGACTACCCCCTGAATTTAAGCATATTAATTAGGGGAGGAAAAGAAACTAACAAGGATTTTCTTAGTAGCGGCGAGCGAAAAGAAAACAGTTCAGCACTAAGTCACTTTGTCTATATGGCAAATGTGAGATGCAGTGTATGGAGCGTCAATATTCTAGTATGAGAAATTAATGATTTAAGTCCTTCTTAAATGAGGCCATTTACCCATAGAGGGTGCCAGGCCCGTATAACGTTAATGATTGCTAGATGATGTTTCCAAAGAGTCGTGTTGCTTGATAGTGCAGCACTAAGTGGGTGGTAAACTCCATCTAAAACTAAATATAACCATGAGACCGATAGTAAACAAGTACCGTGAGGGAAAGTTGAAAAGAACTCTGAATAGAGAGTTAAACAGTACGTGAAACTGCTTAGAGGTTAAGCCCGATGAACCTGAATATCCGTTATGGAAAATTCATCATTAAAATTGTAATATTTAAATAATATTATTAAGAATAATGTGAATTTTTTCCATATAAGGACATTGTAATCTATTAGCATATCCCAAATTTATCATAAAATATAACTTATAGTTTATTCCAATTAAATTGCTTGCATTTTAACACAGAATAAATGTTATTAATTTGATAAAGTGCTGATAGATTTATATTATTACAGAGCGTTAATTTTTCGGAATTATATAATGGCATAATTATCATTGATTTTTGTGTTTATTATATGCTCTTGTATGATTAACAATGCGAAAGATTCAGGATACCTTCGGGACCCGTCTTGAAACACGGACCAAGGAGTCTAACATATGTGCAAGTTATTGGGATGTAAACCTAATAGCGTAATTAACTTGACTAATAATGGGATTAGTTTTTTAGCTATTTATAGCTAATTAACACAATCCCGGGGCGTTCTATATAGTTATGTATAATGTATATTTATATTATTTATGCCTCTAACTGGAACGTACCTTGAGCATATATGCTGTGACCCGAAAGATGGTGAACTATACTTGATCAGGTTGAAGTCAGGGGAAACCCTGATGGAAGACCGAAACAGTTCTGACGTGCAAATCGATTGTCAGAATTGAGTATAGGGGCGAAAGACCAATCGAACCATCTAGTAGCTGGTTCCTTCCGAAGTTTCCCTCAGGATAGCTGGTGCATTTTAATATTATATAAAATAATCTTATCTGGTAAAGCGAATGATTAGAGGCCTTAGGGTCGAAACGATCTTAACCTATTCTCAAACTTTAAATGGGTAAGAACCTTAACTTTCTTGATATGAAGTTCAAGGTTATGATATAATGTGCCCAGTGGGCCACTTTTGGTAAGCAGAACTGGCGCTGTGGGATGAACCAAACGTAATGTTACGGTGCCCAAATTAACAACTCATGCAGATACCATGAAAGGCGTTGGTTGCTTAAAACAGCAGGACGGTGATCATGGAAGTCGAAATCCGCTAAGGAGTGTGTAACAACTCACCTGCCGAAGCAACTAGCCCTTAAAATGGATGGCGCTTAAGTTGTATACCTATACATTACCGCTAAAGTAGATGATTTATATTACTTGTGATATAAATTTTGAAACTTTAGTGAGTAGGAAGGTACAATGGTATGCGTAGAAGTGTTTGGCGTAAGCCTGCATGGAGCTGCCATTGGTACAGATCTTGGTGGTAGTAGCAAATAATCGAATGAGACCTTGGAGGACTGAAGTGGAGAAGGGTTTCGTGTGAACAGTGGTTGATCACGAGTTAGTCGGTCCTAAGTTCAAGGCGAAAGCCGAAAATTTTCAAGTAAAACAAAAATGCCTAACTATATAAACAAAGCGAATATAATACACTTGAATAATTTTGAACGAAAGGGAATACGGTTCCAATTCCGTAACCTGTTGAGTATCCGTTTGTTATTAAATATGGGCCTCGTGCTCATCCTGGCAACAGGAACGACCATAAAGAAGCCGTCGAGAGATATCGGAAGAGTTTTCTTTTCTGTTTTATAGCCGTACTACCATGGAAGTCTTTCGCAGAGAGATATGGTAGATGGGCTAGAAGAGCATGACATATACTGTTGTGTCGATATTTTCTCCTCGGACCTTGAAAATTTATGGTGGGGACACGCAAACTTCTCAACAGGCCGTACCAATATCCGCAGCTGGTCTCCAAGGTGAAGAGTCTCTAGTCGATAGAATAATGTAGGTAAGGGAAGTCGGCAAATTAGATCCGTAACTTCGGGATAAGGATTGGCTCTGAAGATTGAGATAGTCGGGCTTGATTGGGAAACAATAACATGGTTTATGTGCTCGTTCTGGGTAAATAGAGTTTCTAGCATTTATGTTAGTTACTTGTTCCCCGGATAGTTTAGTTACGTAGCCAATTGTGGAACTTTCTTGCTAAAATTTTTAAGAATACTATTTGGGTTAAACCAATTAGTTCTTATCAATTATAACGATTATCAATTAACAATCAATTCAGAACTGGCACGGACTTGGGGAATCCGACTGTCTAATTAAAACAAAGCATTGTGATGGCCCTAGCGGGTGTTGACACAATGTGATTTCTGCCCAGTGCTCTGAATGTCAAAGTGAAGAAATTCAAGTAAGCGCGGGTCAACGGCGGGAGTAACTATGACTCTCTTAAGGTAGCCAAATGCCTCGTCATCTAATTAGTTTTTTTTTTTTTTTTTTTTTCTTTAGCGTGCGTTTATTTATTTAAAATCTGTCCTAGTGGACAATAATTAAATGGTTTTGCGGGGGAACATTAGCTTAAGGGATACTATTGTACATGTATTTGTGGCGGGTTTTATATGTGTTGTCTATTGTTGTGGAAGATCGAGAGGGTGTCTCCTCATGAGACGTCTGCTTGTTTGGCTATTGTCTAACAGGTTGGTGGCGAGGTGGTTAGGGTGGTTTTCGAGCCTTTTCAGGTATCTCTCGCTGAGCCTGGAGATTTCATCAGCGACTTGTGGGATTCCAAGTTCCCTATGTATGGCGACATTCTCGTGGTAGGGATGCGCATTACAGGCAATTCTCAAGCACCTATTCTGGAACCGCTGTATACGCAGGCGATTCGTGTGGCTTGCCGTGCCCCATAGCTGTATCCCGTAGGTCCAGATGGGCTTGAGAATTGCCTTGTACACCAGGATTTTGTGGTTCTGCCTTAGCTTGGACCCTCTCCCAATAAGCCAATGCATCTGCCTCAGACGCGCATCGGCCTGTATGCGTTTGCTGACGATGTGGGGACGCCAAGTGAGCCTGCGGTCCAGGGTAAGTCCTAGGTACTTGGGTGCGGGTGCGTTGGGAATGATGACTCCGTTTAGCGTGACCGGTGGGCAGTCTCCTCTCCTTAGTGCAAATGTTGTTTGGGTAGATTTTTCCGCGTTCACTACGATGTTCCACCTGCTGAGCCAGGGATGTAGCGCGTCCATTTGCCTTTGGATTGTTTCGGAGGCTTCTCGTGGGTCGGATGAGGAGGCGAGGAAAGCCGTGTCATCTGCATAAGTCGCTATAGTTAGGTTCCTGGAGGGGATTATGGGAAGGTCTGCGGTGTAAAGGGTGTACAGTATTGGTCCGAGCACACTGCCTTGCGGAACTCCAGCTCTGATCAGTCTGGGTAGGCTTATTGCACTTCCGCATCTGACTTGGAATGCTCTTCCCTCAGTGTAGGATTTGAGGAGGGTAAAATGGGGGCTTGGGAGGTAGGATTTGAGTTTATGGAGGAGTCCAGGATGCCAAACTCTGTCGAATGCCTGCTTCACGTCGAGCATTACAGCGCAGCAGTATTTCTTTTGCTCGAATGCCTCGAGGATCCGTTCGACTAGCCGGTGGCATTGCTCTGGTGTTCCGTGGGAGCGCCTGAAGCCAAACTGGTGATCGGGGATCAAACCAGCCTCATCCAGTACTGGCAATACTCTGCGCAAAAATACTCTTTCGAGTATTTTGGAGAGGATTGCCAGCAAACTAATCGGACGATAGGAGGCGAGATTGGCTTCAGGCTTACCAGGCTTGAGGAGGACAATAACCTCTGCTCTTTTCCACTCTTCCGGGAAGTACCCTAGCCGGAAGCAGCTGTTGTAAATGCTGGCCAGCATTTGTGTGCAGCGGGATGGGAGCATTTTTAGGGCCGCCGCATCTATACGATCCAGGCCTGGAGATTTGTTGTTCTTCAGTAGAGCAATCTCCTGCGCAACTTCCTCAGGGTCGACTGGTTCCAACGGGGGACCGGGAGAGCTTGGGCTATTGAGAAACCGGGCTGTTTCAGCATGTTCTTCGGCAGTGCAGCAGTCGAACGGAGAGAAGGCGTTGTAAAGGTGTTCGGCGAAAGCTTCTGCTCTTTCAGCATCCGAAAGGCACCAGGATCCATCTGCTTTGCGCACTGCGGAAACCTTTTTGGCTGGTCGTTTAATGTGGCGGGTGACGTTCCACAGATTGTGGTCTGGGTCCCCGGGAGAGAGTTCCTCGAGGAATCTGAGGAAGGAGTCCTGGCGTAGGCTGGAGATCTTGTCCTTCAACTCCTTTGTGGCGTGATTGAGCGCTGTTTTGTCTCTTGGATTGCGCGTCAAGAACCAAACTCTCCTGAGACGCCTCTTCTCAGTCACGAGTGCCGCAATTTCCGGGGACCAGAGGTGGAGGTCCCTGCTAGGTGTTCTCGCAGTCTTTGGTGGCGGTGGGCTTGCGAATTCCGCAGCGTTTTGCATCTGCCTGGTGAGATTCCCGATAGCTTCATCAATGTTCCTGGGTGTGTTGAGGATGGGGTTCGGATTGACGGTGGAGAGCATCCAGGACGCGAACTTGGCGGCGTCGGTATATTTTCCAGTGAGCCTTCTGAGCGGGGTTTTCCTGAGGACTGGCGTGTTGATTAGCACGTTTATTGCACAGTGGTCTGACAGGAGATCAGCATTTGTTGTGCAGCTGATCTTCGCATGCCCTATGCCTTTCGACACAGCAAAGTCCAGTAGGTCTGGAGTCTTGAGGGGATTCGTTGGCCAGTGAGTGGGCTCGCCAGTGGAGTGGCAGTCCAGTCGGTGGCGTTGCAGGTACCCAAACAGAGTTTTCCCTTTGGGGTTGTTGGCGCGCGATCCCCACCAAGAATGTTTGGCGTTATAATCTCCAGCTGCTATGAAGCGGGGCCCAAAATGCTCGAAGAACTCACTGAGGTGAGATGCTGTTATGCGGTATCTGGGGGGAAAGTAGACCGCTCCAATGTCTAAATCTCCTTGCGGGCTGACAATCCTGATGACAGGACATTGTGCCCAGTCTTGCTGAAACGCGGGCAGCTCTAGGTATTGAATACCGCTCCTGATGAGGATGGCTGCTCCACCGCGTGCTCTGCCAGAAGGATGGTCTGCATGGATGAGGTCATATCCGCTGATATTAAAGTGGGATCTGGGGGAGAAGTGGGTTTCGGCTACGAGTAGGATATCGATCTGGTGGGTCTTCAGATGGTGCTCGACTATGGCCTTGCTGTTCTGCAGGCCGTTCGCATTCCAGACGACTAGGTGGAGCTTTAGTTGCATGACTTGCTGTTGAGAATGGTGGCCACCAGCTGTGTCATCTGGGTGAACATGCGCTCCATCATCCTTTCCATCATTCCTTCCATGCGAGCGAACATCGCTTCTATCTGACCGGAGTGTGGGGTTTCTGTTTGGGTTTGGACTGGGGTTGTGGGATTCTGCGGTGCTGCGTGCACTCCGTTGAGGGCGTCTCGGTAGCTCCTGCCAGAGGTGACGTTTGGTGATGCCACGGGCGGCGCCTTGTTAGCATTAGCGACGGGCCTTGTTTTCGGAGCAGCGAGTGCTTTGGCCCTTTTGTATGCAGGGCATCCCTTGAAAGACGCAGGATGGTCCGCCTGGCAGTGGAAGCAGCACGCTTTGTCGTCCTCCCTCTTCTCACATGCCCTCGATTCGTGAGGGCCTCCACACTTTACACATCGGTATTCCAGGAAGCAGTAACGCTGTGTATGACCGAATCCTTGGCACCTGAAGCATTGAGGCACGTCGTTGAACTTCTGCGGCGGTTCAATGGTTACTACCGACCTGCAGATCCGCTTGACTTGGTAGACGTCTTTGTTGTTGCTGGAAGGCTCCAGGTTGGCGAAGAATATTCCCAGCGGTTCTTTAGTTCTTCTGCCAATGGGATTGTGCAGATCTCTAACAGCGTGCCCTTGTCTGCGAAGGTCTTCAATGATTTCCTCACGATCGGTGGAGTGGTGGAGTCCTTTGATGACAACCTTGTATGCACGTTCATCTTTCGGCTGGAAAGTCCGATGCCTCTTGTTTTGGGCCACAAGTTGGAGACGCAGAGCTGTATAGGACTCTTTGTCCGGCATCATGACACGTACGTTGTTGCCATTCACGGTCTTGTAGGTAAAATTGTTCTTCGGGCCTACAAGAGTCGTGATCATCTTGACGAGTGCCGAGATGTTGGTCACATCGGGGATAAAAATCGGAGGTGGCTTGATGGTCTTCGGGGTGGGCTTTGGTTTCTCGGGGGTCTTGGGCTTGGAATCGTCTTTAGGTCCGGGTTCGTCATCAGAGCTCTCTTGGTCGTACTCGTCTTCTTCGGTCGAGAGTAAAGCGAAGGCGTTGTTGGCGAGCTTCTTGCGCAGAGCTGCGCTAGTGCTTGGCTTATCTTCCAGCTCCTCTCCCTGTGCTTTCTTTGCCGGTTTTCGCTTTATCTCGCCCGGCTCTGTATGCGAGGTGCTTCCCTCGCTGCTAGAGCTGCTCTTGCGTGTTCTCAGAGCCTTTTTGCGTGGTGTTGTTCCAAGCTTGTGGGTGCGCGGGGGGCCTGCCAGTCCATCTTCTCCAAAGTTGATAAGGAGTGAGGAGGGGGGGGGGGGGGAAGCTGGGCACCGTAAGCCGGTGAGCCAGGCAGCACGTGGCTGCTGCTTTGCAATTATACCGCTGCTTCGAGCACTGGGTTTTTTGCGCTGATAACACGCACACTCGGGTGTGCGATGGTGTTAGTGCGAACTACCGTTAGGTACGTTGGCTGGGCCAATCAAAACGCGCGACAAGATCACGCGACGCGAAGTGGCTGGGCACAAGTAACGGGACTTACAACTGTGAACAATTTGCTAACAATTTGCTAACAATTTGCTGTCGATCCGCAGGCACGTCTGCACTCGTCGAGTGTTCGATCGCGACTCCATCTAATTAGTGACGCGCATGAATGGATTAACGAGATTCCTACTGTCCCTATCTACTATCTAGCGAAACCACAGCCAAGGGAACGGGCTTGGAATAATTAGCGGGGAAAGAAGACCCTTTTGAGCTTGACTCTAATCTGGCAGTGTAAGGAGACATAAGAGGTGTAGAATAAGTGGGAGATATTAGACCTCGGTTTGGTATCGTCAATGAAATACCACTACTCTTATTGTTTCCTTACTTACTTGATTAAATGGAACGTGTATCATTTCCTAGCCATTATACGGATATATTTATTATATCTTATGGTATTGGGTTTTGATGCAAGCTTCTTGATCAAAGTATCACGAGTTTGTTATATAATCGCAAACAAATTCTTTAATAAAACGATGCATTTATGTATTTTTGATTTGAAAATTTGGTATAACTCCAATTACTCAGGTATGATCCAATTCAAGGACATTGCCAGGTAGGGAGTTTGACTGGGGCGGTACATCTCTCAAATAATAACGGAGGTGTCCCAAGGCCAGCTCAGTGCGGACAGAAACCACACATAGAGCAAAAGGGCAAATGCTGACTTGATCTCGGTGTTCAGTACACACAGGGACAGCAAAAGCTCGGCCTATCGATCCTTTTGGTTTAAAGAGTTTTTAACAAGAGGTGTCAGAAAAGTTACCATAGGGATAACTGGCTTGTGGCGGCCAAGCGTTCATAGCGACGTCGCTTTTTGATCCTTCGATGTCGGCTCTTCCTATCATTGTGAAGCAAAATTCACCAAGCGTTGGATTGTTCACCCATGCAAGGGAACGTGAGCTGGGTTTAGACCGTCGTGAGACAGGTTAGTTTTACCCTACTAATGACAAAACGTTGTTGCGACAGCATTCCTGCGTAGTACGAGAGGAACCGCAGGTACGGACCAATGGCACAATACTTGTTCGAGCGAACAGTGGTATGACGCTACGTCCGTTGGATTATGCCTGAACGCCTCTAAGGTCGTATCCGTGCTGGACTGCAATGATAAATAAGGGGCAATTTGCATTGTATGGCTTCTAAACCATTTAAAGTTTATAATTTATTTTATAAACGACAATGGATGTGATGCCAATGTAATTTGTAACATAGTAAATTAGGAGGATCTTCGATCACCTGATGCCGCGCTAGTTACATATAAAAGCATTATTTAATACAATGACAAAGCCTAGAATCAATTGTAAACGACTTTTGTAACAGGCAAGGTGTTGTAAGTGGTTGAGCAGCTGCCATACTGCGATCCACTGAAGCTTATCCTTTGCTTGATGATTCGATAAATAAATGATTTTTTCCTGTAGCCAAACACCTCGTCATCAATTTAGTGACGCATATGATATTGTCCCTATCATATAATTAATATAAAGACTTTAATGGATTGTGTCAAGTTGCCAAACACCTCGTCATCAATTTAGTGACGCATATGATATTGTCCCTATCATATAATTAATATAAAGACTTTAATGAATTGTGTCAAGTTGCCAAACACCTCGTCATCAATTTAGTTTTTTTTTTCTTTAGCGTGCGTTTATTTATTTAAAATCTGTCCTAGTGGACAATAATTAAATGGTTTTGCGGGGGAACATTAGCTTAAGGGATACTATTGTACATGTATTTGTGGCGGGTTTTATATGTGTTGTCTATTGTTGTGGAAGATCGAGAGGGTGTCTCCTCATGAGACGTCTGCTTGTTTGGCTATTGTCTAACAGGTTGGTGGCGAGGTGGTTAGGGTGGTTTTCGAGCCTTTTCAGGTATCTCTCGCTGAGCCTGGAGATTTCATCAGCGACTTGTGGGATTCCAAGTTCCCTATGTATGGCGACATTCTCGTGGTAGGGATGCGCATTACAGGCAATTCTCAAGCACCTATTCTGGAACCGCTGTATACGCAGGCGATTCGTGTGGCTTGCCGTGCCCCATAGCTGTATCCCGTAGGTCCAGATGGGCTTGAGAATTGCCTTGTACACCAGGATTTTGTGGTTCTGCCTTAGCTTGGACCCTCTCCCAATAAGCCAATGCATCTGCCTCAGACGCGCATCGGCCTGTATGCGTTTGCTGACGATGTGGGGACGCCAAGTGAGCCTGCGGTCCAGGGTAAGTCCTAGGTACTTGGGTGCGGGTGCGTTGGGAATGATGACTCCGTTTAGCGTGACCGGTGGGCAGTCTCCTCTCCTTAGTGCAAATGTTGTTTGGGTAGATTTTTCCGCGTTCACTACGATGTTCCACCTGCTGAGCCAGGGATGTAGCGCGTCCATTTGCCTTTGGATTGTTTCGGAGGCTTCTCGTGGGTCGGATGAGGAGGCGAGGAAAGCCGTGTCATCTGCATAAGTCGCTATAGTTAGGTTCCTGGAGGGGATTATGGGAAGGTCTGCGGTGTAAAGGGTGTACAGTATTGGTCCGAGCACACTGCCTTGCGGAACTCCAGCTCTGATCAGTCTGGGTAGGCTTATTGCACTTCCGCATCTGACTTGGAATGCTCTTCCCTCAGTGTAGGATTTGAGGAGGGTAAAATGGGGGCTTGGGAGGTAGGATTTGAGTTTATGGAGGAGTCCAGGATG
Organism: Drosophila sechellia; assembly: GCF_004382195.2. NCBI lineage: Eukaryota > Metazoa > Arthropoda > Insecta > Diptera > Drosophilidae > Drosophila > Drosophila sechellia. The sequence continues at coordinate 22,878,969 of NC_045954.1, forward strand.
CCAAACTCTGTCGAATGCCTGCTTCACGTCGAGCATTACAGCGCAGCAGTATTTCTTTTGCTCGAATGCCTCGAGGATCCGTTCGACTAGCCGGTGGCATTGCTCTGGTGTTCCGTGGGAGCGCCTGAAGCCAAACTGGTGATCGGGGATCAAACCAGCCTCATCCAGTACTGGCAATACTCTGCGCAAAAATACTCTTTCGAGTATTTTGGAGAGGATTGCCAGCAAACTAATCGGACGATAGGAGGCGAGATTGGCTTCAGGCTTACCAGGCTTGAGGAGGACAATAACCTCTGCTCTTTTCCACTCCTCCGGGAAGTACCCTAGCCGGAAGCAGCTGTTGTAAATGCTGGCCAGCATTTGTGTGCAGCGGGATGGGAGCATTTTTAGGGCCGCCGCATCTATACGATCCAGGCCTGGAGATTTGTTGTTCTTCAGTAGAGCAATCTCCTGCGCAACTTCCTCAGGGTCGACTGGTTCCAACGGGGGACCGGGAGAGCTTGGGCTATTGAGAAACCGGGCTGTTTCAGCATGTTCTTCGGCAGTGCAGCAGTCGAACGGAGAGAAGGCGTTGTAAAGGTGTTCGGCGAAAGCTTCTGCTCTTTCAGCATCCGAAAGGCACCAGGATCCATCTGCTTTGCGCACTGCGGAAACCTTTTTGGCTGGTCGTTTAATGTGGCGGGTGACGTTCCACAGATTGTGGTCTGGGTCCCCGGGAGAGAGTTCCTCGAGGAATCTGAGGAAGGAGTCCTGGCGTAGGCTGGAGATCTTGTCCTTCAACTCCTTTGTGGCGTGATTGAGCGCTGTTTTGTCTCTTGGATTGCGCGTCAAGAACCAAACTCTCCTGAGACGCCTCTTCTCAGTCACGAGTGCCGCAATTTCCGGGGACCAGAGGTGGAGGTCCCTGCTAGGTGTTCTCGCAGTCTTTGGTGGCGGTGGGCTTGCGAATTCCGCAGCGTTTTGCATCTGCCTGGTGAGATTCCCGATAGCTTCATCAATGTTCCTGGGTGTGTTGAGGATGGGGTTCGGATTGACGGTGGAGAGCATCCAGGACGCGAACTTGGCGGCGTCGGTATATTTTCCAGTGAGCCTTCTGAGCGGGGTTTTCCTGAGGACTGGCGTGTTGATTAGCACGTTTATTGCACAGTGGTCTGACAGGAGATCAGCATTTGTTGTGCAGCTGATCTTCGCATGCCCTATGCCTTTCGACACAGCAAAGTCCAGTAGGTCTGGAGTCTTGAGGGGATTCGTTGGCCAGTGAGTGGGCTCGCCAGTGGAGTGGCAGTCCAGTCGGTGGCGTTGCAGGTACCCAAACAGAGTTTTCCCTTTGGGGTTGTTGGCGCGCGATCCCCACCAAGAATGTTTGGCGTTATAATCTCCAGCTGCTATGAAGCGGGGCCCAAAATGCTCGAAGAACTCACTGAGGTGAGATGCTGTTATGCGGTATCTGGGGGGAAAGTAGACCGCTCCAATGTCTAAATCTCCTTGCGGGCTGACAATCCTGATGACAGGACATTGTGCCCAGTCTTGCTGAAACGCGGGCAGCTCTAGGTATTGAATACCGCTCCTGATGAGGATGGCTGCTCCACCGCGTGCTCTGCCAGAAGGATGGTCTGCATGGATGAGGTCATATCCGCTGATATTAAAGTGGGATCTGGGGGAGAAGTGGGTTTCGGCTACGAGTAGGATATCGATCTGGTGGGTCTTCAGATGGTGCTCAAATAATATACATATGAAAATGATTAATTATTATATGTATAAGGGAAAAAATGATGAAATATTCCCATATTATCTTAGTATTATAGAGGAAAGACCGTTGCCGACCTCTGATATTGTTCAAACTTATGTATTTATATGATTTTGGCAATTATATGAGTAAATTAAAAAATATACATATGAAAATGGTTAATTATTATATGTATATGGGAAAAAATGCTAAGATATTCCCATATTCTCTTAGTATTATAGAGAAAAGCCATTTAAGTGAGAGGGTATAGTAGTGTAAACGACCGGAATTACGACAGAGGGTTCAAAAACTACTATAGGTAGGCAGTGGTTGCCGACCTCTCATATTGTTCAAAACTTATGTATTCATATGATTTTGGCAATTGTATGAGTAAATTAAATAATATACATATGAAAATGATTAATTATTATATGTATAAGGGAAAAAATGCTGAAATATTCCCACATTCTCTTAGTATTATAGAGAAAATCCATTATAGTGAGAGGGTATAGTAGTGTAAACGACCGGAATTACGACAGAGGGTTCAAAAACTACTATAGGTAGGCAGTGGTTGCCGACCTCTCATATTGTTCAAAACTTATGTATTCATATGAATTTGGCAATTATATGAGTAAATTAAATAATATACATATGAAAATGATTAATTATTATATGTATAAGGGAAAAAATGCTGAAATATTCCCACATTCTCTTAGTATTATAGAGAAAATCCATTATAGTGAGAGGGTATAGTAGTGTAAACGACCGGAATTACGACAGAGGGTTCAAAAACTACTATAGGTAGGCAGTGGTTGCCGACCTCTCATATTGTTCAAAACTTATGTATTCATATGATTTTGGCAATTATATGATTAAATTAAATAATATACATATGAAAATGGTTAATTATTATATGTATATGGGAAAAAATGCAGAGATATTCCCATATTCTCTTAGTATTATAGAGAAAAGCCATTTAAGTGAGAGGGTATAGTAGTGTAAACGACCGGAATTACGACAGAGGGTTCAAAAACTACTATAGGTAGGCAGTGGTTGCCGACCTCTCATATTGTTCAAAACTTATGTATTCATATGATTTTGGCAATTGTATGAGTAAATTAAATAATATACATACGAAAATGATTAATTATTATATGTATATGGGAAAAAATGCAGAGATATTCCCATATTCTCTTAGTATTATAGAGAAAAGCCATTTAAGTGAGAGGGTATAGTAGTGTAAACCACCGGAATTACGACAGAGGGTTCAAAAACTACTATAGGTAGGCAGTGGTTGCCGACCTCTCATATTGTTCAAAACTTATGTATTCATATGATTTTGGCAATTATATGATTAAATTAAATAATATACATATGAAAATGGTTAATTATTATATGTATATGGGAAAAAATGCTGAGATATTCCCATATTCTCTTAGTATTATAGAGAAAAGCCATTTAAGTGAGAGGGTATAGTAGTGTAAACGACCGGAATTACGACAGAGGGTTCAAAAACTACTATAGGTAGGCAGTGGTTGCCGACCTCTCATATTGTTCAAAACTTATGTATTCATATGATTTTGGCAATTGTATGAGTAAATTAAATAATATACATATGAAAATGATTAATTATTATATGTATAAGGGAAAAAATGCTGAAATATTCCCACATTCTCTTAGTATTATAGAGAAAATCCATTATAGTGAGAGGGTATAGTAGTGTAAACGACCGGAATTACGACAGAGGGTTCAAAAACTACTATAGGTAGGCAGTGGTTGCCGACCTCTCATATTGTTCAAAACTTATGTATTCATATGATTTTGGCAATTATATGATTAAATTAAATAATATACATATGAAAATGGTTAATTATTATATGTATATGGGAAAAAATGCTGAGATATTCCCATATTCTCTTAGTATTATAGAGAAAAGCCATTTAAGTGAGAGGGTATAGTAGTGTAAACGACCGGAATTACGACAGAGGGTTCAAAAACTACTATAGGTAGGCAGTGGTTGCCGACCTCTCATATTGTTCAAAACTTATGTATTCATATGATTTTGGCAATTGTATGAGTAAATTAAATAATATACATATGAAAATGATTAATTATTATATGTATAAGGGAAAAAATGCTGAAATATTCCCACATTCTCTTAGTATTATAGAGAAAATCCATTATAGTGAGAGGGTATAGTAGTGTAAACGACCGGAATTACGACAGAGGGTTCAAAAACTACTATAGGTAGGCAGTGGTTGCCGACCTCTCATATTGTTCAAAACTTATGTATTCATATGATTTTGGCAATTATATGATTAAATTAAATAATATACATATGAAAATGGTTAATTATTATATGTATATGGGAAAAAATGCTGAGATATTCCCATATTCTCTTAGTATTATAGAGAAAAGCCATTATAGTGAGAGGGTATAGTAGTGTAAACGACCGGAATTACGACAGAGGGTTCAAAAACTACTATAGGTAGGCAGTGGTTGCCGACCTCTCATATTGTTCAAAACTTATGTATTCATATGAATTTGGCAATTATATGAGTAAATTAAATAATAAACATATAAAAATTAATATTTATTATATGTATAAAAAAAAAAATAATCATATTATATATGAATAATGGAAAAAAAATGAAATGTTCCTATAATCTCTTAATATATAAGAGAATAGACCGTATGTTGGGTGGCAAACGGAATTGAAAATACCCGCTTTGAGGACAGCGGGTTCAAAAACTACTATAGGTAGGCAGTGGTTGCCGACCTCCCGCATTATTCGAAATATTTATTTCGGATTATGTTTATATTGGTTACATAAAATAAAGTATATTATTATCCGTACAAATTTGTTTCTCAGTTCTATAGAACACGGGACTTGGCTCCGCGGATAATAGGAATATACGCTTTTTAGATAATATCGTTGAAACAAAAGTCAAGTTTCTATTATATATAGAATAACAAATCGTTTCCATATATTATCGTTAATTTTTGGAGGCAGGCAAATATTAATTTATTACCTGCCGTATAGTTGGATTATTATATCGTTACGGTATAATACAAATATGGATTCTTATGAAAGAAATATAAAATTATATATTAAATGTGGAAATATTATCATATGCGCTTGGTTTTATGTTATATATTACCAGAGAGATATATGAAAAGAGATAAATTTTAAATTTATCTTCAAAATGCAAATGATTTAACTTAATATTTATATTGGTTAAACAAAAATTGTACATGTGTGGATACAATAATTATGTATGTTGGAAATAAAATGATATTTTATAATGAAATATGTATATATAAAAAGATAAA
>NC_045954.1:22889027-22909512 GCF_004382195.2 Drosophila sechellia
CAAAGAGTCCTATACAGCTCTGCGTCTCCAACTTGTGGCCCAAAACAAGAGGCATCGGACTTTCCAGCCGAAAGATGAACGTGCATACAAGGTTGTCATCAAAGGACTCCACCACTCCACCGATCGTGAGGAAATCATTGAAGACCTTCGCAGACAAGGGCACGCTGTTAGAGATCTGCACAATCCCATTGGCAGAAGAACTAAAGAACCGCTGGGAATATTCTTCGCCAACCTGGAGCCTTCCAGCAACAACAAAGACGTCTACCAAGTCAAGCGGATCTGCAGGTCGGTAGTAACCATTGAACCGCCGCAGAAGTTCAACGACGTGCCTCAATGCTTCAGGTGCCAAGGATTCGGTCATACACAGCGTTACTGCTTCCTGGAATACCGATGTGTAAAGTGTGGAGGCCCTCACGAATCGAGGGCATGTGAGAAGAGGGAGGACGACAAAGCGTGCTGCTTCCACTGCCAGGCGGACCATCCTGCGTCTTTCAAGGGATGCCCTGCATACAAAAGGGCCAAAGCACTCGCTGCTCCGAAAACAAGGCCCGTCGCTAATGCTAACAAGGCGCCGCCCGTGGCATCACCAAACGTCACCTCTGGCAGGAGCTACCGAGACGCCCTCAACGGAGTGCACGCAGCACCGCAGAATCCCACAACCCCAGTCCAAACCCAAACAGAAACCCCACACTCCGGTCAGATAGAAGCGATGTTCGCTCGCATGGAAGGAATGATGGAAAGGATGATGGAGCGCATGTTCACCCAGATGACACAGCTGGTGGCCACCATTCTCAACAGCAAGTCATGCAACTAAAGCTCCACCTAGTCGTCTGGAATGCGAACGGCCTGCAGAACAGCAAGGCCATAGTCGAGCACCATCTGAAGACCCACCAGATCGATATCCTACTCGTAGCCGAAACCCACTTCTCCCCCAGATCCCACTTTAATATCAGCGGATATGACCTCATCCATGCAGACCATCCTTCTGGCAGAGCACGCGGTGGAGCAGCCATCCTCATCAGGAGCGGTATTCAATACCTAGAGCTGCCCGCGTTTCAGCAAGACTGGGCACAATGTCCTGTCATCAGGATTGTCAGCCCGCAAGGAGATTTAGACATTGGAGCGGTCTACTTTCCCCCCAGATACCGCATAACAGCATCTCACCTCAGTGAGTTCTTCGAGCATTTTGGGCCCCGCTTCATAGCAGCTGGAGATTATAACGCCAAACATTCTTGGTGGGGATCGCGCGCCAACAACCCCAAAGGGAAAACTCTGTTTGGGTACCTGCAACGCCACCGACTGGACTGCCACTCCACTGGCGAGCCCACTCACTGGCCAACGAATCCCCTCAAGACTCCAGACCTACTGGACTTTGCTGTGTCGAAAGGCATAGGGCATGCGAAGATCAGCTGCACAACAAATGCTGATCTCCTGTCAGACCACTGTGCAATAAACGTGCTAATCAACACGCCAGTCCTCAGGAAAACCCCGCTCAGAAGGCTCACTGGAAAATATACCGACGCCGCCAAGTTCGCGTCCTGGATGCTCTCCACCGTCAATCCGAACCCCATCCTCAACACACCCAGGAACATTGATGAAGCTATCGGGAATCTCACCAGGCAGATGCAAAACGCTGCGGAATTCGCAAGCCCACCGCCACCAAAGACTGCGAGAACACCTAGCAGGGACCTCCACCTCTGGTCCCCGGAAATTGCGGCACTCGTGACTGAGAAGAGGCGTCTCAGGAGAGTTTGGTTCTTGACGCGCAATCCAAGAGACAAAACAGCGCTCAATCACGCCACAAAGGAGTTGAAGGACAAGATCTCCAGCCTACGCCAGGACTCCTTCCTCAGATTCCTCGAGGAACTCTCTCCCGGGGACCCAGACCACAATCTGTGGAACGTCACCCGCCACATTAAACGACCAGCCAAAAAGGTTTCCGCAGTGCGCAAAGCAGATGGATCCTGGTGCCTTTCGGATGCTGAAAGAGCAGAAGCTTTCGCCGAACACCTTTACAACGCCTTCTCTCCGTTCGACTGCTGCACTGCCGAAGAACATGCTGAAACAGCCCGGTTTCTCAATAGCCCAAGCTCTCCCGGTCCCCCGTTGGAACCAGTCGACCCTGAGGAAGTTGCGCAGGAGATTGCTCTACTGAAGAACAACAAATCTCCAGGCCTGGATCGTATAGATGCGGCGGCCCTAAAAATGCTCCCATCCCGCTGCACACAAATGCTGGCCAGCATTTACAACAGCTGCTTCCGGCTAGGGTACTTCCCGGAAGAGTGGAAAAGAGCAGAGGTTATTGTCCTCCTCAAGCCTGGTAAGCCTGAAGCCAATCTCGCCTCCTATCGTCCGATTAGTTTGCTGGCAATCCTCTCCAAAATACTCGAAAGAGTATTTTTGCGCAGAGTATTGCCAGTACTGGATGAGGCTGGTTTGATCCCCGATCACCAGTTTGGCTTCAGGCGCTCCCACGGAACACCAGAGCAATGCCACCGGCTAGTCGAACGGATCCTCGAGGCATTCGAGCAAAAGAAATACTGCTGCGCTGTAATGCTCGACGTGAAGCAGGCATTCGACAGAGTTTGGCATCCTGGACTCCTCCATAAACTCAAATCCTACCTCCCAAGCCCCCATTTTACCCTCCTCAAATCCTACACTGAGGGAAGAGCATTCCAAGTCAGATGCGGAAGTGCAATAAGCCTACCCAGACTGATCAGAGCTGGAGTTCCGCAAGGCAGTGTGCTCGGACCAATACTGTACACCCTTTACACCGCAGACCTTCCCATAATCCCCTCCAGGAACCTAACTATAGCGACTTATGCAGATGACACGGCTTTCCTCGCCTCCTCATCCGACCCACGAGAAGCCTCCGAAACAATCCAAAGGCAAATGGACGCGCTACATCCCTGGCTCAGCAGGTGGAACATCGTAGTGAACGCGGAAAAATCTACCCAAACAACATTTGCACTAAGGAGAGGAGACTGCCCACCGGTCACGCTAAACGGAGTCATCATTCCCAACGCACCCGCACCCAAGTACCTAGGACTTACCCTGGACCGCAGGCTCACTTGGCGTCCCCACATCGTCAGCAAACGCATACAGGCCGATGCGCGTCTGAGGCAGATGCATTGGCTTATTGGGAGAGGGTCCAAGCTAAGGCAGAACCACAAAATCCTGGTGTACAAGGCAATTCTCAAGCCCATCTGGACCTACGGGATACAGCTATGGGGCACGGCAAGCCACACGAATCGCCTGCGTATACAGCGGTTCCAGAATAGGTGCTTGAGAATTGCCTGTAATGCGCATCCCTACCACGAGAATGTCGCCATACATAGGGAACTTGGAATCCCACAAGTCGCTGATGAAATCTCCAGGCTCAGCGAGAGATACCTGAAAAGGCTCGAAAACCACCCTAACCACCTCGCCACCAACCTGTTAGACAATAGCCAAACAAGCAGACGTCTCATGAGGAGACACCCTCTCGATCTTCCACAACAATAGACAACACATATAAAACCCGCCACAAATACATGTACAATAGTATCCCTTAAGCTAATGTTCCCCCGCAAAACCATTTAATTATTGTCCACTAGGACAGATTTTAAATAAATAAACGCACGCTAAAGAAAAAAAAAACTAAATTGATGACGAGGTGTTTGGCAACTTGACACAATTCATTAAAGTCTTTATATTAATTATATGATAGGGACAATATCATATGCGTCACTAAATTGATGACGAGGTGTTTGGCAACTTGACACAATCCATTAAAGTCTTTATATTAATTATATGATAGGGACAATATCATATGCGTCACTAAATTGATGACGAGGTGTTTGGCTACAGGAAAAAATCATTTATTTATCGAATCATCAAGCAAAGGATAAGCTTCAGTGGATCGCAGTATGGCAGCTGCTCAACCACTTACAACACCTTGCCTGTTACAAAAGTCGTTTACAATTGATTCTAGGCTTTGTCATTGTATTAAATAATGCTTTTATATGTAACTAGCGCGGCATCAGGTGATCGAAGATCCTCCTAATTTACTATGTTACAAATTACATTGGCATCACATCCATTGTCGTTTATAAAATAAATTATAAACTTTAAATGGTTTAGAAGCCATACAATGCAAATTGCCCCTTATTTATCATTGCAGTCCAGCACGGATACGACCTTAGAGGCGTTCAGGCATAATCCAACGGACGTAGCGTCATACCACTGTTCGCTCGAACAAGTATTGTGCCATTGGTCCGTACCTGCGGTTCCTCTCGTACTACGCAGGAATGCTGTCGCAACAACGTTTTGTCATTAGTAGGGTAAAACTAACCTGTCTCACGACGGTCTAAACCCAGCTCACGTTCCCTTGCATGGGTGAACAATCCAACGCTTGGTGAATTTTGCTTCACAATGATAGGAAGAGCCGACATCGAAGGATCAAAAAGCGACGTCGCTATGAACGCTTGGCCGCCACAAGCCAGTTATCCCTATGGTAACTTTTCTGACACCTCTTGTTAAAAACTCTTTAAACCAAAAGGATCGATAGGCCGAGCTTTTGCTGTCCCTGTGTGTACTGAACACCGAGATCAAGTCAGCATTTGCCCTTTTGCTCTATGTGTGGTTTCTGTCCGCACTGAGCTGGCCTTGGGACACCTCCGTTATTATTTGAGAGATGTACCGCCCCAGTCAAACTCCCTACCTGGCAATGTCCTTGAATTGGATCATACCTGAGTAATTGGAGTTATACCAAATTTTCAAATCAAAAATACATAAATGCATCGTTTTATTAAAGAATTTGTTTGCGATTATATAACAAACTCGTGATACTTTGATCAAGAAGCTTGCATCAAAACCCAATACCATAAGATATAATAAATATATCCGTATAATGGCTAGGAAATGATACACGTTCCATTTAATCAAGTAAGTAAGGAAACAATAAGAGTAGTGGTATTTCATTGACGATACCAAACCGAGGTCTAATATCTCCCACTTATTCTACACCTCTTATGTCTCCTTACACTGCCAGATTAGAGTCAAGCTCAAAAGGGTCTTCTTTCCCCGCTAATTATTCCAAGCCCGTTCCCTTGGCTGTGGTTTCGCTAGATAGTAGATAGGGACAGTAGGAATCTCGTTAATCCATTCATGCGCGTCACTAATTAGATACCAACCTGTTAGACAATAGCCAAACAAGCAGACGTCTCATGAGGAGACACCCTCTCGATCTTCCACAACAATAGACAACACATATAAAACCCGCCACAAATACATGTACAATAGTATCCCTTAAGCTAATGTTCCCCCGCAAAACCATTTAATTATTGTCCACTAGGACAGATTTTAAATAAATAAACGCACGCTAAAATAAAAAAAAAAAAAAAAAAAAAACTAATTAGATGACGAGGCATTTGGCTACCTTAAGAGAGTCATAGTTACTCCCGCCGTTGACCCGCGCTTACTTGAATTTCTTCACTTTGACATTCAGAGCACTGGGCAGAAATCACATTGTGTCAACACCCGCTAGGGCCATCACAATGCTTTGTTTTAATTAGACAGTCGGATTCCCCAAGTCCGTGCCAGTTCTGAATTGATTGTTAATTGATAATCGTTATAATTGATAAGAACTAATTGGTTTAACCCAAATAGTATTCTTAAAAATTTTAGCAAGAAAGTTCCACAATTGGCTACGTAACTAAACTATCCGGGGAACAAGTAACTAACATAAATGCTAGAAACTCTATTTACCCAGAACGAGCACATAAACCATGTTATTGTTTCCCAATCAAGCCCGACTATCTCAATCTTCAGAGCCAATCCTTATCCCGAAGTTACGGATCTAATTTGCCGACTTCCCTTACCTACATTATTCTATCGACTAGAGACTCTTCACCTTGGAGACCAGCTGCGGATATTGGTACGGCCTGTTGAGAAGTTTGCGTGTCCCCACCATAAATTTTCAAGGTCCGAGGAGAAAATATCGACACAACAGTATATGTCATGCTCTTCTAGCCCATCTACCATATCTCTCTGCGAAAGACTTCCATGGTAGTACGGCTATAAAACAGAAAAGAAAACTCTTCCGATATCTCTCGACGGCTTCTTTATGGTCGTTCCTGTTGCCAGGATGAGCACGAGGCCCATATTTAATAACAAACGGATACTCAACAGGTTACGGAATTGGAACCGTATTCCCTTTCGTTCAAAATTATTCAAGTGTATTATATTCGCTTTGTTTATATAGTTAGGCATTTTTGTTTTACTTGAAAATTTTCGGCTTTCGCCTTGAACTTAGGACCGACTAACTCGTGATCAACCACTGTTCACACGAAACCCTTCTCCACTTCAGTCCTCCAAGGTCTCATTCGATTATTTGCTACTACCACCAAGATCTGTACCAATGGCAGCTCCATGCAGGCTTACGCCAAACACTTCTACGCATACCATTGTACCTTCCTACTCACTAAAGTTTCAAAATTTATATCACAAGTAATATAAATCATCTACTTTAGCGGTAATGTATAGGTATACAACTTAAGCGCCATCCATTTTAAGGGCTAGTTGCTTCGGCAGGTGAGTTGTTACACACTCCTTAGCGGATTTCGACTTCCATGATCACCGTCCTGCTGTTTTAAGCAACCAACGCCTTTCATGGTATCTGCATGAGTTGTTAATTTGGGCACCGTAACATTACGTTTGGTTCATCCCACAGCGCCAGTTCTGCTTACCAAAAGTGGCCCACTGGGCACATTATATCATAACCTTGAACTTCATATCAAGAAAGTTAAGGTTCTTACCCATTTAAAGTTTGAGAATAGGTTAAGATCGTTTCGACCCTAAGGCCTCTAATCATTCGCTTTACCAGATAAGATTATTTTATATAATATTAAAATGCACCAGCTATCCTGAGGGAAACTTCGGAAGGAACCAGCTACTAGATGGTTCGATTGGTCTTTCGCCCCTATACTCAATTCTGACAATCGATTTGCACGTCAGAACTGTTTCGGTCTTCCATCAGGGTTTCCCCTGACTTCAACCTGATCAAGTATAGTTCACCATCTTTCGGGTCACAGCATATATGCTCAAGGTACGTTCCAGTTAGAGGCATAAATAATATAAATATACATTATACATAACTATATAGAACGCCCCGGGATTGTGTTAATTAGCTATAAATAGCTAAAAAACTAATCCCATTATTAGTCAAGTTAATTACGCTATTAGGTTTACATCCCAATAACTTGCACATATGTTAGACTCCTTGGTCCGTGTTTCAAGACGGGTCCCGAAGGTATCCTGAATCTTTCGCATTGTTAATCATACAAGAGCATATAATAAACACAAAAATCAATGATAATTATGCCATTATATAATTCCGAAAAATTAACGCTCTGTAATAATATAAATCTATCAGCACTTTATCAAATTAATAACATTTATTCTGTGTTAAAATGCAAGCAATTTAATTGGAATAAACTATAAGTTATATTTTATGATAAATTTGGGATATGCTAATAGATTACAATGTCCTTATATGGAAAAAATGCACATTATTCTTAATAATATTATTTAAATATTACAATTTTAATGATGAATTTTCCATAACGGATATTCAGGTTCATCGGGCTTAACCTCTAAGCAGTTTCACGTACTGTTTAACTCTCTATTCAGAGTTCTTTTCAACTTTCCCTCACGGTACTTGTTTACTATCGGTCTCATGGTTATATTTAGTTTTAGATGGAGTTTACCACCCACTTAGTGCTGCACTATCAAGCAACACGACTCTTTGGAAACATCATCTAGCAATCATTAACGTTATACGGGCCTGGCACCCTCTATGGGTAAATGGCCTCATTTAAGAAGGACTTAAATCATTAATTTCTCATACTAGAATATTGACGCTCCATACACTGCATCTCACATTTGCCATATAGACAAAGTGACTTAGTGCTGAACTGTTTTCTTTTCGCTCGCCGCTACTAAGAAAATCCTTGTTAGTTTCTTTTCCTCCCCTAATTAATATGCTTAAATTCAGGGGGTAGTCCCATATGAGTTGAGGTTGTATATATAACTATATTTTGCCATAAATTCTTTATATATAAATGATAAAACAATCAATTAAATTCGTTATAAATAGTTCCAATAGTTCTTGTAAGCAAAGTCATTTTTATCCATTTAACGAACCAACGAAGAATAATAACAAAACCAAGATTTTTCTTTTTCCGAATCATTAATAAGAGACAATTCTAGATGAAAAATATTTCAATTTTTTATGCTAGACATTTCTCAGTATTATTTGATTGAAAAAGAAAATATTTCTCTTCGTTTTTCACATTCAAATGTGAGATAATGTTTTTCATTTCTTTTTTAATATTATGAATAAAATCATTATTTAATCCAATAATATACCATATGCTTATAAAAAATTTATAAACAACTTAATTAGCATAGTCTTACAACCCTCAACCATATGTAGTCCAAGCAGCACTATAAAATTAATTAAAGTACATAACAGCATGGACTGCGATATGCGTTCAAAATGTCGATGTTCATGTGTCCTGCAGTTCACACGATGACGCACAGTTTGCTGCGTTCTTCATCGACCCATGAGCCGAGTGATCCACCGCTTAGAGTTTTATAATTCAATTTTATATAATGTCAATATTGTTTTTATTGAAAGAAATTAAAAATACACCATTTTACTGGCATATATCAATTCCTTCAATAAATTTATTTTTATACCTAAAATAAATGTTGCGAAATGTCTTAGTTTCATATAAGCATTATGTATCATAATAATCTGGTTATGGTTTGCTATTTTGGGTGACACATACTGCAAAATTTATATAAAACATTAACCTGATGGATGACAGGTACAAACATTGTATATTTTAGGTTGTTGCATTAGCCAACGTATGCTCATAACATAGATGAACAATACATATTCGCAACGCGTGTATAATATTATGGTCCATATACACACACACTTATTTTGATTACCACACATTCAAAATTATTTTTATTTTAATTCGACTTCTACTTTCGAATTTAGTTTAGTTTCTTCGATTTCCATTTTCGAGAATTTGTTTTTATAGGAAACGCCGTTGTTGTAGTAAGTACTGCCACAAATACGCACAGCAACATTAATAATGTTAAAGTCTTTTTATGAGGTTGCCAAGCCCCACATATAAAATAAAAGCCATCTTCATTTTATTTTGACTTTAACTTTTGATTCCGTGGAATCATTTTGTAATATTTTTATTTTGGTAAATTGTATTTATTTGTATTATAACAAATATTTATTAACGATAAGGATATTATACAATAATGATCCTTCCGCAGGTTCACCTACGGAAACCTTGTTACGACTTTTACTTCCTCTAAATAATCAAGTTCGGTCAACTTTTGCGAAACAACCGTAACACGCAAGGCGTCACAGTGATCACGTCCGGAGACCTCACTAAATAATTCAATCGGTAGTAGCGACGGGCGGTGTGTACAAAGGGCAGGGACGTAATCAATGCGAGTTAATGACTCACACTTACTGGGAATTCCAAGTTCATGTGAACAGTTTCAGTTCACAATCCCAAGCATGAAAGTGGTTCAGCGGTTTACCCGGACCTCTCGGTCTAGGAAATACACGTTGATACTTTCATTGTAGCGCGCGTGCAGCCCAGGACATCTAAGGGCATCACAGACCTGTTATTGCTCAATCTCATTATTGCTAGACGCAATTTGTCCATTTAAGAAGCTAGTGTCCTTATAATGGGACAAACCAACAGGTACGGCTCCACTTACATAAACACATTCAAACACAATAAACATTTTACTGCCACCATGAATGAAGGCTACATAAGCTTCAGCACCATAATCCTGAAGATATCTATTTAATATATTTGAGTCTCGTTCGTTATCGGAATTAACCAGACAAATCACTCCACGAACTAAGAACGGCCATGCACCACCACCCATAGATTCGAGAAAGAGCTATCAATCTGTCTTACACACTTATGTTCGGACCTGGTAAGTTTTCCCGTGTTGAGTCAAATTAAGCCGCAGGCTCCACTCCTGGTGGTGCCCTTCCGTCAATTCCTTTAAGTTTCAGCTTTGCAACCATACTTCCCCCGGAGCCCAAAAGCTTTGGTTTCCCGGGAAGCGACTGAGAGAGCCATAAAAGTAGCTACACCCAATTGCTAGCTGGCATCGTTTATGGTTAGAACTAGGGCGGTATCTGATCGCCTTCGAACCTCTAACTTTCGTTCTTGATTAATGAAAACATCTTTGGCAAATGCTTTCGCTTAAGTTAGTCTTACGACGGTCCAAGAATTTCACCTCTCGCGTCGTAATACTAATGCCCCCAAACTGCTTCTATTAATCATTACCTCTTGATCTGAAAACCAATGAAAGCAGAACAGAGGTCTTATTTCATTATCCCATGCACAGAATATTCAGGCATTTGAAGCCTGCTTTAAGCACTCTAATTTGTTCAAAGTAATAGTACCGGCCCACAATAACACTCGTTTAAGAGCACTAGTGCAGGTTTTTAAATAGGAGGAACATATGAAAAAATACAAGTATTTAATCACATATAAGAACTCCACCGGTAATACGCTTACATACATAAAGGTATAGTACTAACCACAATTGTAAGTTGTACTACCCGTATGAAGCACAAGTTCAACTACGAACGTTTTAACCGCAACAACTTTAATATACGCTATTGGAGCTGGAATTACCGCGGCTGCTGGCACCAGACTTGCCCTCCAATTGGTCCTTGTTAAAGGATTTAAAGTGTACTCATTCCAATTACAGGGCCTCGGATATGAGTCCTGTATTGTTATTTTTCGTCACTACCTCCCCGAGCTGGGAGTGGGTAATTTACGCGCCTGCTGCCTTCCTTAGATGTGGTAGCCGTTTCTCAGGCTCCCTCTCCGGAATCGAACCCTGATTCCCCGTTACCCGTTGCAACCATGGTAGTCCTAGATACTACCATCAAAAGTTGATAGGGCAGACATTTGAAAGATCTGTCGTCGGTACAAGACCATACGATCTGCATGTTATCTAGAGTTCAACCAATATAACGATCTTGCGATCGCTTGGTTTTAGCCTAATAAAAGCACATGTCCCATAAGGTTCATGTTTTAATTGCATGTATTAGCTCTAGAATTACCACAGTTATCCAAGTAACTGTTAACGATCTAAGGAACCATAACTGATATAATGAGCCTTTTGCGGTTTCACTTTTAATTCGTGTGTACTTAGACATGCATGGCTTAATCTTTGAGACAAGCATATAACTACTGGCAGGATCAACCAGAATAATGTTTTTCCTTCATATTCCATTCATATTTTTTGAATCGAAATAAGCAATATAATAGATATATAGATTTTTCACTTTATATAATTCCATGATTTTTATTATATTGAATAAAATTCAATATTTCGCCTTTGGGTAAAATTTTAAATATATAAATATAAGTAAAAAATCTATTCGATTACGGCCATTTTTATATAGCATTCGTAATCCATATTTTCATTTTTAATTTATACTTGTTTTACCAATATAACAAGAATTTCATATAATTATTGTAATATATATGTTTCTATAATTTTATCTTTTTATATATACATATTTCATTATAAAATATCATTTTATTTCCAACATACATAATTATTGTATCCACACATGTACAATTTTTGTTTAACCAATATAAATATTAAGTTAAATCATTTGCATTTTGAAGATAAATTTAAAATTTATCTCTTTTCATATATCTCTCTGGTAATATATAACATAAAACCAAGCGCATATGATAATATTTCCACATTTAATATATAATTTTATATTTCTTTCATAAGAATCCATATTTGTATTATACCGTAACGATATAATAATCCAACTATACGGCAGGTAATAAATTAATATTTGCCTGCCTCCAAAAATTAACGATAATATATGGAAACGATTTGTTATTCTATATATAATAGAAACTTGACTTTTGTTTCAACGATATTATCTAAAAAGCGTATATTCCTATTATCCGCGGAGCCAAGTCCCGTGTTTCTATAGAACTGAGAAACAAATTTGTACGGATAATAATATACTTTATTTTATGTAACCAATATAAACATAATCCGAAATAAATATTTCGAATAATGCGGGAGGTCGGCAACCACTGCCTACCTATAGTAGTTTTTGAACCCGCTGTCCTCAAAGCGGGTATTTTCAATTCCGTTTGCCACCCAACATACGGTCTATTCTCTTATATATTAAGAGATTATAGGAACATTTCATTTTTTTTCCATTATTCATATATAATATGATTATTTTTTTTTTTATACATATAATAAATATTAATTTTTATATGTTTATTATTTAATTTACTCATATAATTGCCAAATTCATATGAATACATAAGTTTTGAACAATATGAGAGGTCGGCAACCACTGCCTACCTATAGTAGTTTTTGAACCCTCTGTCGTAATTCCGGTCGTTTACACTACTATACCCTCTCACTATAATGGCTTTTCTCTATAATACTAAGAGAATATGGGAATATCTCAGCATTTTTTCCCATATACATATAATAATTAACCATTTTCATATGTATATTATTTAATTTAATCATATAATTGCCAAAATCATATGAATACATAAGTTTTGAACAATATGAGAGGTCGGCAACCACTGCCTACCTATAGTAGTTTTTGAACCCTCTGTCGTAATTCCGGTCGTTTACACTACTATACCCTCTCACTATAATGGATTTTCTCTATAATACTAAGAGAATGTGGGAATATTTCAGCATTTTTTCCCTTATACATATAATAATTAATCATTTTCATATGTATATTATTTAATTTACTCATACAATTGCCAAAATCATATGAATACATAAGTTTTGAACAATATGAGAGGTCGGCAACCACTGCCTACCTATAGTAGTTTTTGAACCCTCTGTCGTAATTCCGGTCGTTTACACTACTATACCCTCTCACTTAAATGGCTTTTCTCTATAATACTAAGAGAATATGGGAATATCTCAGCATTTTTTCCCATATACATATAATAATTAACCATTTTCATATGTATATTATTTAATTTAATCATATAATTGCCAAAATCATATGAATACATAAGTTTTGAACAATATGAGAGGTCGGCAACCACTGCCTACCTATAGTAGTTTTTGAACCCTCTGTCGTAATTCCGGTCGTTTACACTACTATACCCTCTCACTATAATGGATTTTCTCTATAATACTAAGAGAATGTGGGAATATTTCAGCATTTTTTCCCTTATACATATAATAATTAATCATTTTCATATGTATATTATTTAATTTACTCATACAATTGCCAAAATCATATGAATACATAAGTTTTGAACAATATGAGAGGTCGGCAACCACTGCCTACCTATAGTAGTTTTTGAACCCTCTGTCGTAATTCCGGTGGTTTACACTACTATACCCTCTCACTTAAATGGCTTTTCTCTATAATACTAAGAGAATATGGGAATATCTCTGCATTTTTTCCCATATACATATAATAATTAATCATTTTCGTATGTATATTATTTAATTTACTCATACAATTGCCAAAATCATATGAATACATAAGTTTTGAACAATATGAGAGGTCGGCAACCACTGCCTACCTATAGTAGTTTTTGAACCCTCTGTCGTAATTCCGGTCGTTTACACTACTATACCCTCTCACTTAAATGGCTTTTCTCTATAATACTAAGAGAATATGGGAATATCTCTGCATTTTTTCCCATATACATATAATAATTAACCATTTTCATATGTATATTATTTAATTTAATCATATAATTGCCAAAATCATATGAATACATAAGTTTTGAACAATATGAGAGGTCGGCAACCACTGCCTACCTATAGTAGTTTTTGAACCCTCTGTCGTAATTCCGGTCGTTTACACTACTATACCCTCTCACTATAATGGATTTTCTCTATAATACTAAGAGAATGTGGGAATATTTCAGCATTTTTTCCCTTATACATATAATAATTAATCATTTTCATATGTATATTATTTAATTTACTCATATAATTGCCAAATTCATATGAATACATAAGTTTTGAACAATATGAGAGGTCGGCAACCACTGCCTACCTATAGTAGTTTTTGAACCCTCTGTCGTAATTCCGGTCGTTTACACTACTATACCCTCTCACTATAATGGATTTTCTCTATAATACTAAGAGAATGTGGGAATATTTCAGCATTTTTTCCCTTATACATATAATAATTAATCATTTTCATATGTATATTATTTAATTTACTCATACAATTGCCAAAATCATATGAATACATAAGTTTTGAACAATATGAGAGGTCGGCAACCACTGCCTACCTATAGTAGTTTTTGAACCCTCTGTCGTAATTCCGGTCGTTTACACTACTATACCCTCTCACTTAAATGGCTTTTCTCTATAATACTAAGAGAATATGGGAATATCTTAGCATTTTTTCCCATATACATATAATAATTAACCATTTTCATATGTATATTTTTTAATTTACTCATATAATTGCCAAAATCATATAAATACATAAGTTTGAACAATATCAGAGGTCGGCAACGGTCTTTCCTCTATAATACTAAGATAATATGGGAATATTTCATCATTTTTTCCCTTATACATATAATAATTAATCATTTTCATATGTATATTATTTAATTTACTCGTATAATTGTCAAAATCCTATGAACACATAAGAGAATACAATATGAGAGGTCGGCGCAACCATAATATAGTAGTTGATGACGAGGTGTTTGGCAACTTGACACAATCCATTAAAGTCTTTATATTAATTATATGAAAGGGACAATATCATATGCGTCACTAAATTGATGACGAGGTGTTTGGCAACTTGATACAATTCTTTAAAGTCTTTATATCAAAAATTATATGATAGGGACAATATCATATGCGTCACTAAATTGATGACGAGGTGTTTGGCAACTTGACACAATTCATTAGAGTCTGTATATTAATTATATGATAGGGACAATATCATATGCGTCACTAAATTGATGACGAGGTGTTTGGCAACTTGATACAATTCTTTAAAGTCTTTATATCAAAAATTATATAATAAGGACAATATCATATGCGTCACTAAATTGATGACGAGGTGTTTGGCAACTTGACACAATCCATTAAAGTCTTTATATTAATTATATGATAGGGACAATATCATATGCGTCACTAAATTGATGACGAGTGTTTGGCAACTTGATACAATTCTTTAAAGTCTATATATCAAAAATTATATGATAGGGACAATATCATATGCGTCACTAAATTGATGACGAGGTGTTTGGCAACTTGACACAATTCATTAAAGTCTGTATATTAATTATATGATAGGACAATATCATATGCGTCACTAAATTGATGACGAGGTGTTTGGCAACTTGATACAATTCTTTAAAGTCTTTATATCAAAATTATATGATAAGGACAATATCATATGCGTCACTAAATTGATGACGAGGTGTTTGGCAACTTGACACAATCCATTAAAGTCTTTATATTAATTATATGATAGGGACAATATCATATGCGTCACTAAATTGATGACGAGGTGTTTGGCAACTTGATACAATTCTTTAAAGTCTTTATATCAAAAATTATATGATAAGGACAATATCATATGCGTCACTAAATTGATGACGAGGTGTTTGGCAACTTGACACAATTCATTAAAGTCTTTATATTAATTATATGATAGGGACAATATCATATGCGTCACTAAATTGATGACGAGGTGTTTGGCAACTTGACACAATCATTAAAGTCTTTATATTAATTATATGATAGGGACAATATCATATGCGTCACTAAATTGATGACGAGGTGTTTGGCAACTTGATCAATTCTTTAAAGTCTTTATATAAATTATATGATAAGGACAATATCATATGCGTCACTAAATTGATGACGAGGTGTTGGCAACTTGACACAATCATTAAAGTCTTTATATTAATTATATGATAGGGACAATATCATATGCGTCACTAAATTGATGACGAGGTGTTTGGCTACAGGAAAAAATCATTTATTTATCGAATCATCAAGCAAAGGATAAGCTTCAGTGGATCGCAGTATGGCAGCTGCTCAACCACTTACAACACCTTGCCTGTTACAAAAGTCGTTTACAATTGATTCTAGGCTTTGTCATTGTATTAAATAATGCTTTTATATGTAACTAGCGCGGCATCAGGTGATCGAAGATCCTCCTAATTTACTATGTTACAAATTACATTGGCATCACATCCATTGTCGTTTATAAAATAAATTATAAACTTTAAATGGTTTAGAAGCCATACAATGCAAATTGCCCCTTATTTATCATTGCAGTCCAGCACGGATACGACCTTAGAGGCGTTCAGGCATAATCCAACGGACGTAGCGTCATACCACTGTTCGCTCGAACAAGTATTGTGCCATTGGTCCGTACCTGCGGTTCCTCTCGTACTACGCAGGAATGCTGTCGCAACAACGTTTTGTCATTAGTAGGGTAAAACTAACCTGTCTCACGACGGTCTAAACCCAGCTCACGTTCCCTTGCATGGGTGAACAATCCAACGCTTGGTGAATTTTGCTTCACAATGATAGGAAGAGCCGACATCGAAGGATCAAAAAGCGACGTCGCTATGAACGCTTGGCCGCCACAAGCCAGTTATCCCTATGGTAACTTTTCTGACACCTCTTGTTAAAAACTCTTTAAACCAAAAGGATCGATAGGCCGAGCTTTTGCTGTCCCTGTGTGTACTGAACACCGAGATCAAGTCAGCATTTGCCCTTTTGCTCTATGTGTGGTTTCTGTCCGCACTGAGCTGGCCTTGGGACACCTCCGTTATTATTTGAGAGATGTACCGCCCCAGTCAAACTCCCTACCTGGCAATGTCCTTGAATTGGATCATACCTGAGTAATTGGAGTTATACCAAATTTTCAAATCAAAAATACATAAATGCATCGTTTTATTAAAGAATTTGTTTGCGATTATATAACAAACTCGTGATACTTTGATCAAGAAGCTTGCATCAAAACCCAATACCATAAGATATAATAAATATATCCGTATAATGGCTAGGAAATGATACACGTTCCATTTAATCAAGTAAGTAAGGAAACAATAAGAGTAGTGGTATTTCATTGACGATACCAAACCGAGGTCTAATATCTCCCACTTATTCTACACCTCTTATGTCTCCTTACACTGCCAGATTAGAGTCAAGCTCAAAAGGGTCTTCTTTCCCCGCTAATTATTCCAAGCCCGTTCCCTTGGCTGTGGTTTCGCTAGATAGTAGATAGGGACAGTGACTTTCGGACCTCTCCGAACTTGTTTTACGTGGCGTGTTCCACACTGAAGGGATTACAACCACGACACCCTGAACACCCACAAGTGGTGCATGTATCAACATGGTGCATGAGTCTGGATACGCCAGACAAACGTCCCGGACTGGAAGCTATAGCTATGTACATAGCGACCACCCCGGTAGCAATTCGAGTACTTGCTTGCCGGGCAAGCACTCCCCCTTGCTGAGGAGCGAGATCTACCTAAAATCTCTACTGATCTCTGGGTCACAGCACCCGAGTTTTGCGCAACTAGCACCGTAACTCAAACGTCGAACACGAAGGCTCTACCCGCGATATGGGTATCAACCACAGCCACCACGATACTCCCACCAGGGGGCCTACCTCAATGTGCTGTCTTGGAGCAGCACAACCCGTGGTACCGAAAGAGAGGCTCGGTGGGCCTCCTCCTTTTGCTCCGACAAGCATGGTTAGAGGAACCAGTCGCTATATTAGTCGCCTCTTACGACAAGCAATAGCGGGCTGTGGAAGTATTCTCGCCCGCTAACCACACGGCGAAGTTTTGGGCTAAATACCCCTCCTCCTACGGAACACCTCGTCCGCAAACGCTGCCAGCCGTTGAATCCTCTGCTGATCTTCCAGGATTCTATTGAAGGTCCAGTTTTCGCCAAGGCGCTGCACTCCAAGTCCATCGAGGTTTCGCAAATCTGCATATAGAGGACAAGCGCACAATATGTGCATCCAGTCCTCATATGGATCACCACAAGCGCAAGCAGTGGTATCGCTGAGGGCTCTCCCTTGCAAAAATGCGTTAAACGACCCGTGACCTGTCAGCAGGAAAGACGTCCTCATCGAGAATCCAAAGCTTGGATCTCGATAGCGAGAGTGACGTATGGGATGAACTTGTGCGTCACCCGTCCTGGTTCGCTGTCGTCATCCCATCTGTTTTGCCAATTCTGCAGCAAGCACTCCTCTAGGCGAGTCTTCCTCTGCTTCCAGCTTAGACACGTAGTGTCCTCGCCGTATAGCCAGTCGTTCTCCTCCAGCGGGTATCCACGCTTCAGCTTGTACTTGACCGCTAAAACTTAGCAGCCAAGTCAAGCGGGGGAGCTCCGCCAAGTACCTGCAGTGCACTGTGGACACTGTTCGGCATACCGAAAGGCATCCAAGCAGGATTAGCCTCTGGCAGGAGGCTAGTCGTCTCCGGGCGGCTACCTGTTCGGCGGTGTCATACCATACCGGGGCACCAAACAGCACACAAGGTGCCATGAGTCCGTCATATATGGTCCGCCTGGCTCGAGGACTGAAGCCCCAGTCGGCTCGAAGCACACGCGCCAATGCTCCAACGACTCCGGTCATCCGCTGGCGAAGCGAAGCTATGTGCGTGAGGAATTTCATTCCTTCACTGACCGTGATGCCAAGGTACCGACAGCTACGCACATACGGAAGGTTCGCTCCAGCAAACCTCACCGTAGGCGCACGTCTCAAGGCACCTTTCAGCAGCATTATTACCGTCTTGCTGGTCGAGACGGTAACGCCAACTTCCGCTCCCCACGCTTCTACGATGGACATCAGCTCTGCACCTTTTTCCTCTAGCTCAGCTCGGGAATTTCCCTCGACGAGAAGCAGCAAGTCATCCGCGTATGCACTCAGCTGGCATACGGCTGGAGACGCTGAAGCAGTACATCCATCAGTATGTCCCAGATAAATGGGCCACTGATTGACCCCTGCGGCAGCCTCTAGTTACCGGTACATCCACAGTACCGGAACTGCTTCGGATCACTGCTCTTCGGCCGGAGAAAAAGCTCTGCCACAAGCCCATCTCCCGGCATCCCAAGTCGGCTAGTCGGCGGAGTGCAGCACTCCATTCGACGTTGTCGAATGCTCCTTTGAAGTCCACGAATGTGCCGAGCACGTATTGCGCCGGGCTGGCACAAACACTGCTCTTCACGTGCCTCCAAGCATCCTCCACACATCGTCCTTGGCGAAATCCAAATTGCCATCTGCAGCCTTCCGGAAGAACTTCTCTCACACGATTCACCATGATGGCCTCGAGCACCTTACCAAAGACTGGTAGCAAGCATATTCCTCTATATGAGGAGGGCTCACATTTGTCCTTATCTGGCCCTTTGAGCAGCGAGACAACTCGTGGGCACTTCCACTCAGCGGGAAAGTATCCTAATCGGATGCATCGGGAAAACAACGATGCAAGGTGCTCGGGTATGGCGCGCCAGACTGCCTTGCAGATAGTGCCATTAATGCCGTCCAAGCCGGGAGAGCGCTGCTCTTCAACCGGGCAACACATGCATCAACCTCGAATACTTCGAGGGCCGGTGGACTTCCTCCGCGATGGCAGTCGGTGCTTCGGACTCCGCAACTGGGAAGAAATTGCGGAGGAGCACTCGTGCACAGTCACCCCAATCGGTGATCATCTCGCCATTCACGCGGAGGCACCCAATCTCCGTGCACTTCCTGCGGCCTCGGCAAATCTTATAGACGCGCCCCCATGGGTCGTCGGCATGATCTCCCACGAAGCGTTTCCACTCATCCATTTTCGCCCTCCAAATGAGCTTCTTGTAGTTGGCTGAGGCCCGCCTCAGGTCGACCAATACACGCTCTATTGCGGCATCATCATCATGACGCCTTCCATTTTAAGTAGGCGACGAAGTCTCCGGACTTCCGCCTTGCATCACAGAGGTCGGCAGTCCACCAACGTGCTCTCCTGCTGGGCAACGGATGACTTCTTCCACGCCATATCACATACTTATGTACTATACTGCGCAGGGGTCGAAACTTGCTGTCCAACGGCGACTCTGAGAATTTTCCGGAAGTTCGGTGCTCACTCACCATTTCCTCCTTGAACAATCGCCAACGTGCATTGAGAGTTCCAGGACGCACAGGAGCTATGCTCTCAACTGCGCGCGCGGTAGTTGGTTCGGCCACAACAGTAATGATGTTGTGGTCACTCAATTCCCACTCGTCCACTCTCCATCATATGTGGCCCACATAGATGTGCCTCATTGACGATTGTCACTCGATATCGCTTGTAGCTCTGTAATTATCGAACGTGTACACCTCTGTTGACGGTTTAGGCGGCGACTCTTGCCTCCAGCATCCACTCTGACA